>NC_057941.1:37695024-37921723 GCF_018555375.3 Anguilla rostrata | reverse complement strand
TTAATTCTGAATTAAATCATTATTGTTGAATCTCTTGTTCGACCCCAATTATGTTACGGCTAGCCACAGGCAAACACAACATAAAATGTTGCACAGCTAACGCTAGCTACCGGACCATTTCAAGAAAGACAACATTAGTTTAGACAACGTTGCGCACAGTATCCATCTCTCGTATCAGGTAACGTTGCGTTAGCTAGCTAGCAAATGTAATTAACACAATCTAATGTCGGCTAACAATTAGAAAAAAACGCTAACTAACGCTACCGACCGGTACCGACCTCGCAAACCGTCTCTCGAATGCAATGCTACCTTGTTGCAACGTTGCAGTGTAGCTAACTTAAGGCCAGTTCAGATCAATGATTCGCAACGAGACTGGGTGCAACTTGCAAAATTCCAAGACGTCTGATTGTAAACGTTATAAAACTGCACTTGGCAATTTGACAAGGACGGTCTTTTAAAACCTCAGGGCAGGCAACGGCTCTGCTACTAGCCAGTTCACACCGCTGCAATTTTCTCTGCAACATTCTAAAACCGTTTCGCCTCGTTGCGAATCATTGATCTGAACTGGCCTTAACGTTACCGTTAATTACATTGCAGTGTCTCGCACTGTTTGTTTCCCGCTGTATGCAAATTTATTCGACCTTTGTGTGGTGTGACGTTAAGGCTGCGTGACTGGTTTGTCTACTGTGCCTTGGTAGCCAATCACGGCGAACCTGGGGTTTTGACAAAAGCAGGTTTCGCCCAGCTATCTTGGTCAGTCTACGAATTGCTGTTGAGAAGATGTCACAAATAAAGCAAAGCTCCCCGGGAGCGATTCGAAAGCAGCCAAGCCCGTCTCCGTCTCTGCTTCCTCGCGAAACCGCCACATTGGTGTCCGGAAGTGGGATTCAGTTAGCTGAAGTGGAGAAGGCGATCCGAGAGCTGGAAGAGAGACTGGGGGTACCGAGGCAGCGGAAGACCGAGGCAGCAGAGACGGCGACGGGTGCCGACCTGCAGATCTCGGTGGCGCAATGAGAGAGGGCCCCCAGACAACCTGACGGAGCCTGTGCTGTTCGACCTACGCGCCCGAGGGAAGCTAGTGCTAGCACGCCAGCCGGCGCTAGCACGCCAGCCAGCGCTAGCATGACAACCAGCACGCCAGCTAGCATGCCAGCTAGCACACAGCCGAAGCTAGCCTGGTTCAGCGGAGCAGCGCAGTGGGAGACGTACCTAGCCCAGCTGCAGCTGGCTGCCCATCACTGCGGCTGGAGCGAGAGCCAGACGGCGACGCACCTAGCACTCGCCCTGGAGGGCCTAGCACTGCAGGTCCTGCTAGACCTCGATGCTGCTGAACAGGGCGATCTCAAGGCGCTGACGACAGCCTTGGCGGTCAATGCAGAGCAGCCGGGAGAAGCTGAACAGCCGCCGCCGTGAAGGAAAAGAGAGCTGGGGGACCGTGGCTGCAGACGTGCGGCTCCACGCACGGCAGGGCTACCCGTCCCTCGACTCGGCAGGGCAGGACGAGCTCGCGCTGCACGCCTTCCTCCAGACCCTCTCCCCGGAACGGCTGTGCCAGCACGTCATCCTGACCACGCCCCGCTCCCTAGACGACGTTCTGAAGGAAGCAGAGAGAGCGGAGGACGTCCTCTGCTTGGCCCCAGGGCAGACAACCCGGCCCCGTGTCCGCGAAAGCGACTGCTACGAGGGGGAGGAGGAAGAAGTCCGCTGGGCACGCTCACCCCCAGCATGACGCAGCCGCTGTTATCGCTGCGATGAGCCAAGGCACCTGGCCCACGACTGCCCAGCACCAGCGCCAAAGCCCCGATCGCCACGGCCGGAGGGGAAACAACGCAGGTGCGGCTCTGTGAGGAAACCGCTGTCCCAAGAACCCATCCTCAATCAGGAGCAGCCTGCTGCGCCTGAAACCAGTTCGGCCCCACTCGCGAAAGCAAATATTCCATCTGCCTTCATGAAGGCAGGAACCGAGGAAAGTCCTTCCATTACGAGAGCCGAAAGCAAATTCCAGCCCGCCCTTTTCAGGGCAGGAGAGCAGCCTGCCCTTTTCAGGGCAGAAGAGCAAACCATCCAACAGCGAGTGGGCCGACTGGGGGAGGCGGGCGGGCTATACCTGCATTGTAGGCTGGATGGGCAATCCTGCTGGGCACTGGTCGACACGGGGGCCACCATCTCCCTGGTGCGACCAGGAACGCTCCCCAACACTGCCTGGTCCCCAACAACCACTCAGCTGCTTTCAGTGACGGGACAGAGGCTCGGCATGCGGGGCAAGAAGATGGTGAACGTGGAGGTCGGAAACCGAGAGGCAGTGACGCACGAGTTCTGGCTGGCCGACATCAGCGACGTGTGCATAATCGGCCTGGATCTGCTGGTCCACTGGGGTGCCACGGTGGACATTGCCAACGCCAGGCTCTCCATCGGTGCCACCACCCTCGCCCTCCACGCCACCCCCAAGAGGAAACGCAGGTCCAGGAAGACCCGTCACCGAGCAGCCTCAGCCCACCCTCACCAGCCGCCGCCCCAGCTAACCAACACAGAGCGTGGCTCGCCTGGCCCCCCCTCTGTCGAGATGGTGGGTGCTGTCCGCGAGCTGTGGCGACGCAGCTGCAGCGGCCTCAACCCTCACCAATGCCAACAGCTTGAACGCTTGCTGGAGGACAATGCAGACCTCTTCGGTGCCCGTGATGAGGAATGCACGCAGACCGAGCTAGTGCAGCACACCATTGACACTGGTGACGCTGCACCGGTTCGTCTGCACCCTCACCGGTTGTCAATCGCAAAGCGGCTGGGGGCAGAGGAGAAGGTTAGAGAGATGGCCGCTGCAGGCGTCATTGAGCCCTCCAACAGCCCGTGGGCGGCCCCTGCTGTCCTAGTGATGAAGAACGGAGAGTGGCGTTTTTGCGTGGACTATCGGCGCCTCAACGCCTACCCTCTCCCCCGCATCGACGAGGCGCTAGACCACATCGCGGGGTCCAGTTGGTTCTGCTCGCTGGACCTCCGGAGTGGCTACTGGCAGGTCAAAATGGCCGAGGATGCGAAAGCTAAGACCGCTTTCACCATTGGGCAAGGGTTGTGGCAGTTCCGCGTGATGCCGTTCGGACTGTGCAATGCCCCTGCCACGTTCGAGCGGCTGATGGAAAGGGTGCTGTCGGCCGTCCCCCGAAGCTGCTGCATAGTGTACCTGGACGACCTCCTAGTACATGCCAGTAGCTTCGAGCACGCCCTCGCTAACCTCCACAATGTGCTCGCAGCGATTCACCGGGCTGGGCTACGGTTGAATCCCCGGAAGTGCCAGCTGCTCCGGAGGGAGACGGCCTTCCTGGGGCACGTTGTGAGTGAGCGAGGGGTAGCCACCGACCCAGCTAAGGTGACTGCTGTGCGGGATTGGCCGACCCCAGCAAATGTAGGCGAGCTGCGCAGCTTCCTGGGGTTGGCGAGCTACTATCGGCGGTTCGTGCGGGGTTTCGCCTCCATTGCCAGTCCCCTCCATCACCGGCAAGTACCAGCCGTTCGTCTGGACCGCTGAATGCGCAGAAGCCTTTGCCCGGCTCAGAACGGCTCTCACGGAGGCCCCCGTACTGGCGTATCCCGATGTGCACCGCCCATTCATCGTCGACACCGACGCCAGTAACGTGGGGGTGGGAGCCGTCCTCTCTCAGGAGGACAGCGACGGAGAGAGAGCTATTATGAGCTATTATGATATTATGATGATCAGAATAAAGCCGTCTTTACACAGAACATTAACCCTGGAGAATAGGTGGAGCAGAGCCGGGTCTGATTTCTGTGTACAGATGTCAAGCCGAAGAAAAGGTGGATTAAACTAGGCCAGGTCTGACCCACCTCACCACCTAGGAGAAAAGCCAGAGCCGGTGTTTGTTCTGTGTAAAGTAGAGCCGGAGAATTATAGCCGGAGCAATTCAATACACCAATGGGGTTATAAAATAGGTCCTAATGATGTGTGAGTTGGTAATGCACCTTTGTGACCTTCAAATACACATTAATTAATTCTCATTTACATTATATTTATGTTTATATTATATTTATTATCATATACTGATTTTATATAGTGCAGCAACCAAGTGAGTGATCAAATGGAAGTTAATACCTTTTGCCTTGGCATGACCCCTTATTATTTTGCAAACAATGTAAAGGCAGAGTACATTAACTTCTGAATAAGGATCAAAGGTCAAGTTTGAGCTCAAGATCTTTATGTATGTTATTGCCACATTTCCAATATTCTGCCTACAATTCATTTGGGTGGACAACAAAACAACTTTAAAGTCATTTTTCTCAGTTCTACACTGGCGAGTTAAGGTCTTCTGCCTTTGTAGGGCAGAATTGCTGGGAACCTGAATTCGCAGAAATGACTGTATAATGTTAAAGATATGGGTCTGTACTTTAAATGTATCGTCTCTTTCATTGGGTAACAATTTTTAGTTTTTGCAGTAATCGGGTATGCAAATGAGTCAGTGTATGGCAAAGCATGCCCAGGCTACAGTAAAACACCAGCAAATGACTGTATAATCTTTTTGATATTAGTAAATTATGTGCAATTATATCCAGCTGTATTTGTTACAAGAAGAGAAACGACAAAATTACACTTAAGAAATAATTTCATTTACCAAGCTTTTATTTGAAATACTCTAGCCGGAAGTGTCCAATTATTGCCTGCAACAATTGCCAGCAACATAGACAAGTGGGGAAGAGGAGGTTGTCTGGAAGGGATAGGAAGAAGGAATCCATGATATCAAGGATGAGGTTGGGGCATACAGGACTGAATTGGACATTGAAAATGATGGGTAAATGTCTGACGTGGCTGTGTGATTACTACCAGGAATGGAAATAAGTGACCCACATTTTGGAGGAGTGTCGTAAATATGTGAGGGAGTGGGAGAGGCTATGTAGTGCCCCGAGGGAACATGGCATTCAGGATTTAAAACGTGGAGGGCTGTTGAAGAAGGCATCTGGAAATGTGCTAAACAGGCATCTCTTTAGCTTCTTTAGGAAAACGGGACTAGTTAGGAGAGTGTAGGATAAGTTATTTCGGTCATAGTGTAGTTGCTTTTCTGTTTAAATTACTGATTGCTGGTTAAGGTGAGTTTGGGTATGTTTATTCTATTTGTTTATTTGTTTTCTTTCTTTGAGTAGGATGGTGTTGTTTTGCGGATAGTTATGTTTTTTTTTTTAACTTCTGTGTATTATTCATTTGGGGGGGTAGTCACAGCTGTCTTTGTGTCACACTCCACCCCAGTAGGTGGCGGTAATACGCCAATGGAGGAGGAGGAGGCGGAAGAGGAAGAGGAAGAAGAAGAAGCAGAAGAAGAAAAATAAGAAGAAGAAGAAGCAGAAGAAGAAAAATAAGAAGAAGAAGCAGCAGCAGCAGCAGCATCATTATCATCATCTTCTCGTGTGTTTCTCAGCACTGTAGTCCTGCTCACGCTTCATTGTATTTTGCTGAGCTAGAATTTTCACTGTAGTAGCATTTTAGTGGCGGCTGTCTTGTTTCCATTTTTATAACTTCCGTGTGCAGTGCTTATCTTATTTAGCTAGCTGACATTGGACACGTACAATCCTTTGGCACCCATAGCCCGTCAAGTATGTAAGTATCACATTTTAAATTAACCAAGACTGCAGCTTATAGCCAGCACGAGCAAACATTTCTTTATATATACATTCTCTTGTCCATTTGTTTATCTTTTTCGCTAACGTTATCTAGATGTGTAGATAGTGCTTGACATCAGTAGTATATTGTCTACTTCGCTAACTGCTTTTAGAAGACCACTAGGTGTTTTTCAGTAGTAGGGAGGTCGAACGTTCTGCCTAATTGTAATCATAATGGGAGTTCCACGCACAAACATAAAACAAAATTGGCACCTGGGCTCACTTGAACAGGTAATTTGACAGGGTAATATACAAAATCGGAGTAGATAGAGCAGTCAGATCGTTTCAAAAGTGCACTGATAGTTCAGCGATGTTAGTTTTTACTTTAGAAATCAGGAATTATAATGCGAACGTGACTGTTTACGAGCATTTGTGCCTGTACTTAACGGGGTCATTATAAAAAATCTAAACACATTATAGGCATTATTGCTCATTTCACCACAAGAAAAACTCAGTGAAATGTTTATAATGTTAATTGGTTATTAGTTATTGATACGTTGTCATAAAATTTTTCCCGACCGTGAAGAATGCCTTTTTTACATTTTTAACAAATGTGGCTCCAGAGTAATTCTATCGTTTCCGTCGCAACACTTTCGACACAAGCGATATCGGAAGCGCTATCCTAAAATTTCTTCTTACCGTGGAAAGTGCCTGACCCGCAATCGTAGAAATGTGTTAACACGGCGGCATAATTGCATCGAGAAATACCAGCGTTGGGAAAGAGGCTATATGTTGTAAATGCATTTAGATAAAACTTACTACACATCAAATTAAATAAATAATAAACATTTGTCAGTCACGCTTAATCTGTTTATAGTACCATCATAGCGAGGAGTGTTTTAAACCACATAGCGCTGCATCTCCTTAGAAAGAAAAGGGGAACTAAAAAGTGTAGGCTATATGAGAACTTTAAATATAGACCCACTAGTCAGACTTTGACAACTTTGGGACTAAACTGGCTCACGTTTTAGTTAATAAAACTCAAAAGTAACTTGAGTTTTATTAACTCAATCCAGTCAGAACTAGTGGCTTAATAGCCTACTAGTTCTGTAATTTAGTATAATTTTCTGGAGCATACATCAGTATACTTCATGTTCTAAAAGTTGTAAGTTGTCCAAGCATAATTCAGGGGTGTATCCATAGTTAGTGCATAAGAAATTGAAGTGAACCTCAGCCATATTCTTGGATTCATGAAACTGTCTGCACAGGCAAACATGTCGTTATAGAGAAATCATTGAAAATGAATGGAAATAGTACAGCACCTTATTCCTGAACTCTCCTCAGTTTCAGAAACAACACAAATATACATCCCAGTTCAGTGCTTTGGTAACTTTATGTACTAAGAGACATGAATATGTATTCATGTCTCTTAGTACATAAAGTTACCAATATGTCATTGTCTACTTCTAAATCTTTTGGAACTGCTCAGGTGTCTGAACCATTTGTACTGGTTGGGATGGATCTTGCTGGGAAACTGGCAGCAACTCCAAGAGGCAATATGTACATATGCCTCATGGTTGACCACAAAACAAAGTGGGTTTGAGGCATCCACTAAAGTGATATGCCTCACCAAGCTCAGGATGTAGCATAATGCATTGTGAAATTTTTCTATAGGATTGGAGCTCTTAAAAGAATTCACACTGATAAGGAGGGGGATTTGGGAATTTGGTGCGGTCCTATTATCCTACAACTTGTATAAAGGAACTTTGACAAGATGGGCCCTATAAAGTTTTATAAGCAAAATAATATAGCATTCTTTCTTAAAGTGACGATCTGGAAGATTTCAGTTTCTTTCTCTATGGCGGTGCCAATGGCGAGAAGCGGTAATTGCAGGTGGGTTTTTGGACCTCACTTCTCATAGATCCAACCGGATCCAACCAGTGTCGCCTGTGTGACGTCAGTCAGTTGTCACACCAACTATAACACTTACTATTTACTGAATAAAAAACGGTTGTTATAAAAGTAACGTTATGTACATACTCATTCGTTGTCTAACATTAGGCTAACTCAAGATGTCTTTACACTGCCGAGCCGGGTTAAAATGCCGTAGCAAACCTGGGGCAGAATTAGTGATGATCAATTTCTGCAAACATTCTTTATCCACCGTTTGCCCAGTATGAACATCTTTACACTGCAGAGAAGAATTTGCGGGATTCGCTGTGGCTCGTGCAATTATGTATCTCGTGCACAATAAGCAGTCTTTTTCGTGAATGATTGTTGTGTGGTATTTTTGAAACAACTGCCTTGCAAAATGTTACCCCTGGTGTTTCTGGTTTTGCTAGCTAAACCGTTTGAGAATAAAGCTGAGCTGGGTGTTAAATTAGCAATCAGAACAAGAAGAATGAAACAAAAACAAAGGAGATTTCATCAAAAAGGGCATAAAGGCTGAAGGAACATATGAGGAAGCGTAATAAAATAATAACAATGCTAATCCATACTGCCGTATTCTTTAATTTCGTTTTTTCCTGCATGACATCTTCAGAAATCGGACCCAGCTCTGCTCCACATACCCCGGCTTTATTCTGATCATTATAATATATTGATGAACTCGATGGCAATGTCAATAACGGTAACGTTAAGGCCAGTTCAGATCAATGATTCGCAACGAGGCAAAACGGTTTTAGAATGTTGCAGAGAAAATTGCAGCGGTGTGAACTGGCTAGTAGCAGAGCCGTTGCCTGCCCTGAGGTTTTAAAAGACCGTCCTTGTCAAATCGCCAAGTGCAGTTTTAGAACGTTTACAATCAGACGTCTTGGAATTTTGCAAGTTGCACCCAGTGTCGTTGCGAATCATTGATCTGAACTGGCCTTAAGTTAGCTACACTGCAACGTTGTAACAAGGTAGCATTGCATTCGAGAGACGGTTTGCGAGGTCGGTACCGGTCGGTAGCGTTAGTTAGCGTTTTTTTCTAATTGCTAGCCGACATTAGATTGTGTTAATTACATTAGCTAGCTAGCTAACGCAACGTTACCTGATATGAGAGATGGATACTGTGCGCAACGTTGTCTAAACTAATGTTGTCTTTCTTGACATGGTCTGGTAACTAGCGTTAGCTGTGCAAATAGCTATGTAATTTAGTAAAGTTACATTGTCATTAAATGTAATACGAAATCTACATCAACAAATAATATGATCTCTCATGTTACACAAAAACTTTTTAGGGTTCCATAACTCCTCCAACCCCCCCTTTCTCTGTTATTGTAACGCATGCAGACACCGGAAAAAAACAATACGCCGCTCACACACAAGTGAGTTGAAGAGCGAGCCTGTTGCGTTAGTTCCGCCTACCCTCTCTGGCGGACGAACCACTGATGGAAACACGCGTCACTAACTGTGCGCCGCTTGTGATTTTTTCCCGGGAATGTCGCCACAGACACCAAGTTTTTTAATCATGAATTATGATAATAATAATAGTATAAATTAATATAAAAATAGGCTCAATCACCATTGTGTTACCCAATGCAGCGATAGATAGTGACTTAAAAGACATTTATTTTAATGAAAATCTTCGAGATTATTACTTTAAAATAAGAAAGTATGGTATAAAGCATTTGAGTTTTACGAATGGGTTTTTTTTGTAATTACGATGAAAAGGAGACATTCTCTATCTCTGGATTCCGAATTCCCATTAGATAGAATAGTATTCCATAGCCAGCTTAACCTGCTTTCTCCAAGATTGTGTCTACAGTATGGTATAAAGGATTTTAGTTTTATGAATGGGTGTTTTTTTTTTATTAAGGTGAAAAAAGGGACATGAGCCGGGTCGATTCCAGTCACCAACTGCAATGGCGTTTTGAAGCCAGGGGGCTTCCGTTTGAAACAGAGACATTTTGGCACATATTGCGTTTTGAGAGTACACTTTTCATTAAATGACGCATCCCTCAACAATACCTACCAGTAAATGTGTACAGTATAGTAGTTTTACTGTACGAATACTACAAAATATTGGTTCATGTTGTTGAAGGAAAACAGATAACCCCACCATAAATGTCGCACAGGTGATGATGTGTTTCCCTCCAACGACAGTGATTACATGCGGAGGGAAGCAGCTAATTTTTAAAATCGTATTATAGGAAACAACAGTTATATTCTGGCACATTGACAATTTATATGTTGTTATTTCATTGTACTGTAGCATTTATGAAATTATGAATGAAGAATAAACTGTTAAAATATGTTTTCTGAAAGATCGCCAAAACTGGTTTTACCTCCCTATTTTCATTTGACGTCATGCTAACTTGGCTTGTAAGCGAGTTTGCATAAAATAACAAGGAATAACATTTAGTGGGCTTAGCCTAGCAAATTTAAGGAGGAACTACAATGTTTTATGACTTTTGGGTAATTTAAACACAAATGGGTACTGTAATCACAGCCATTAAAAATGTAAGAGAACGAGTAAAATTAGTTTGAGATTAGAGACTAGCGAGCTCGCTGCATAGATATGCACATTTAACTAGACAGGCAAACACGCCTTCAGCTAACCCATTATGTGGATTATGTGGTGGTGTGTCATTCATAAACGATTTGTTCCTTTTCAACAAATCTTTTTGGAAACAAATAGAACTGACTCACCTCCATGTTGGGATTTGTTCTTTTTGTTCAGCTTTCAGTAAGTTAAATTGGGAACTTGCCATTCACTGAAGCTGCAGCTACTCCTCCTATTTAACCTTTTTCACCTTTGGGCTTGGTTGTCTGTAGTAGCCATTAGCCTACAACAGCATAATTCGCTTGAGCAGGGCGTGCTTTACTCTCTGAGCTCCTCCCGTTGGTGTGACTGAAGCAACAACAGTTCCTGAACTTAAAGCGGTGGGGATCGAATCCGGGAAGGAACTGAACATCCAATTCCTTGGGTCCTGGTACAGAACCGGAACGAGTTTAAGACTAGTCTTTGCAGCTATATGTCTTTTCCTCCCCCTAATGCCTTTGTATTGCACTAGCTTGTTATTCCGGGTACATTTGAGAAACGCTATGGGCTATGAGGAGCCTACTCTATTATTTGCATGATGTAAATAAACCATCGAAAGAGGTCATCAATGTATCATGAAGGAAACAGACACAACTCAGTTACCCAACACAAATGCAAAGCTATTTTACAGTCCATTTGATCCACTATATTACATACGCACCACTATAGCCACAGATGAATAAGAAATTGTCCCACACTACTAATTAATGTGCTTTTCTTAATAAAATGAATAGCCTATAGCTACATTATATTGTCATCAGCAACCCTTCTGTCCTTTGCAAAATGTTTACTAGGCTAACTTGTGTCACTTATTTGTGTGCTAACCGTAAACGCTACTTGAGTAAATGTCACGAAGACATCCCCATATAAGCTATAGGCCTACATTTTTTAAATCGGTTAAATGTTTCAGAAATATCTGTGAATCCCATATCTGTGAATCCCATAACAGTGATGACCTAGGGTTCCTGTAGGAATTCAACAGCACAGTCGCATTTCTTTCTCTAGGAACTAGAGTTAGAAGACGGAATGAGTCACTGCATGACTCGTTCTCGTTCACTTGGAATTGGAGTCACTGAACGAAGAGTTTGAAGTCGGAACCAGTCACTGCATGATTCTCGTTCTTGTTCTTGGGAGTCAGGATTAGAGCTGTGAAGGAATCAGTGAACTTTCTGGGAACTAATCCTTTTAGGAAACTAAGTCAAAGGATTTGTGTCCCTGAAAGGAACTAGAACGCCCACCAATATAACCTAAGCTAGTGAAGTCCAGGCAGTAAGCCTGTATTGTGTGTGTTGAGGGAAAAACATTTGAGCTGCCATTAAAGTGAATGGGGAATATAATTACATTGCATTTATTTAGCAGACGCTTTTATCCAAAGCCACCATGTACAAAAAGTGCAAATCATGGTCATTAGACAACTACAAAACAGGTTCAATAAGGTACAATATTAATTTTGTACAGCTATTCATAGCCAAGAACACAGTTCAGTTCACACAGTGAACATTATTCTGACCTAACTTATGCCAAGCCAAACTAGGGAGAAGAACAAGCTACAATATTAGGACAAATACAAAGAAGGGAGAGGTTTGAAGTGGGGCGGGGAGTTTGTTCCATCACTGGGGAGCTAGGGTGGAGAAGCTCTGTGATCTCTTTACTCGGGTGGGAGGGGGTGCAAGGCGCCCTGTGGCAGAGCAGAGTGGTCAAGCTGGTGTATAGAATCGAATCTTGTCCTGCAAGTAGATAGGGGCCGTCCTGTTGGCTGCAGTGTAAGTGAGGGTCAGGACTTTGAACGTGATCCTGGCAGTGACCGGTAGCCAGTGGAGTGACCTCAGCAGAGGAGTGACGTGGGAGAATTTGGGAAGGTTGAAGATGAGTCGGGCAGCAGCATTTTGAATCAACTGTAATGGCTGTATGACACATTACATTACATTATATTACAGGCATTTGGCAGATGCTCTTATCCACAGCGACGTACAACAAAGTGTATAACCATAACCAGAAACAAGTATGACGAAAACCCTAGAGAGAAGTACCGGTCCAAGTGCAGGGAACAACCGCATAGTTCAACTTGGACCCTGAAGGTTAAACTGTTTAACACTAACACAAACAAGAGCAGCAACAACGCAGTCTATGCAAAACACAAGCTGGCAGGCTTGCAAGTAGATAGTTGCAGTACTCAAGGCGGGAGGTCACCATAGCCTGGACAAGCAGCTAGGTGGAGTGCGTAGTCAGGAATGGTGTTGTACAGAAGGAATCTGTGGGACCGTGATTTTGCCTTTGAGGTCCAGCTGGTTGTCCAGGACCACCCCCAGCCTCTTCGCAGAGTGAGAGGCAGTCACTGTGGTGCCATCAACCGTGATTGAGAGCTCACATAGTAGGGAGGTCATGCATGGGAAAAACAGCAGCTCAGTTTTGTTGAGGTTGACCTTCAGGTGGTGGCTGGCCATCCAGGTTGAGAGGTCAGCCAGGCAGGAAGATATTTTATTATCAACCTGTGAGGCAGTGGGGGGGAAAGAGAAGAAGAGTTTTGTGTCGTCTGCATGACAATGATAGGAGAAGCCATGTGAATTAATAACTGAACAAAGAGATTTGGTGTATATGGAGAACAGCAGAGGCAGACCCCATCCAGGTGACCTGGTAGGACCTATCTGCAAGATGGGAAGCAAACTAAAACAGGGCGATCCCAGAAATGCCCATCTCAGCCAAGGTGGAGAGGAGTATTGTGTGGTTGAAAGTGTTGAATGCTGCAGACAGGTCAAGGAGGATCAGGACAGAGGAGAGGCGTGAAGCTCTTGCAGTGGCGAGTGCCTCCGTCATAGCCAGGAGGGCAGTCTCTGTTGAGTGCCCAGATCGGAAGCCAGACTGGTGAGGGTCTAGCAGGTTGTTCTGATGGAGAAAAGAGGTTAGTTGTTTAAGCACTGCTCACTCAAGGGTTTTGGACAGAAAAGGTAGAAGCGATATGGGTCAATATTTCATTACATCAGAGGGGTCTGAGGTGGGTTTCTTGAGAAGTGGGGTAACGCGAGCCACCGGAGGCAACGGAGAAATTAACAATGGAGGACAGATAGGGAAGAATCTCTCCGGATATAGATTGGAGGACTGTAGATGGGATGAGGTCAAGTGGATAGGTGGTTGTGTGATGAGAAATGATGAGTTGGAGTACATCGGAGTCCTCCAGCCTCTTGAAGGAGGTCAGTGTGGCCATGGGTTTGTCCCGGGGGGTAGGGGGGCTGACATGATGGGCAAAGAAGTTCCGGATTTTAGCCGCCTTCCCTTCAAAGGTGGCCAGAAAGTCTTCTGCGGACAGGGAAGAGGGAGATGAGGGTGGAGGAGGAATGAGGCCAGAAGAGAAGGTGGAGAATAGTTTATGTGGATCAGAGACACATGCACTGATCTTTCATTGGAAAATGAGGTTTTAGCTGATGATATCAGACTTTTGAAAGCAAAATAAAATGTCCTCGATGGTATTTTGAAACTCAATTGACAACCGTCACGTTTCATATGAAAAATTTTTTGAAAAATATGCATTATGAAATCAGTGTATTTTGGAGAATTGCTAGAGTCGCAGGACCCCAGAACACCCAAAACACTGAAATGGGGCCATATTTAAAACTTGCAGCTACTCACAAGCAGCACTGTTTAGCAGTACTGTTCTTACTTTCTGCTGATCTTTATTATAGAAATGGATCATGAAGTTGTGTGGGCATTTGTTTTAGAAGAGGACTTGACTGATTTTGACATCAGGTGATTGAAACCTTGATGTTCACAGATGTGCAGTACTATCCTGTGTAATTTTAAAATATTCTTCTTTCTCACAGTGAGTTTTCCGCAATGGAGAGCCAAGAGCAGCCATACCAGTGGCACATACCCAATCCCTGGGTCTCCACCCCCAGCTTTCAGCTCGACTCACAGAGTAACTTGTTGCCCACAACCTTGACTGCAGTGGATAAACCGTACGATATTCTGGTCCCCAGCCAGGATACTCAAAGCAAACAGCATTGGGAGCATTGTGTACAGGTATGATCAAGGAATCTACCAACAGGCAGGCAGATAAACTTGTGTATAGCAAGATATTCCGTGGGAGTTTGCCAACAAAAAAAAAAAAAAACAATCTCTATATCAGGTCTTCCTGAAATATTCCCTAAAGAAACTTCCTATAAATGATTTATATATATATATATATATATATATATATATATATATATATATATTTATATTTGCCACAAATTTGTAATTTTGGTCATAAATACTTATTCATGGACTTTTAATCAAAGTGCCCCTTTTTGGTTATCTTTGGCCTTATAGCTGAATCATCAATCAATCAATTAAACTTCATTTATATAGAAACTTTCATACAATTAAATGCATTTCTAAGTGCTTTTCATACAAATGAAAATGATTGAAAAGTAACAATATAAAACAAGAATAAAAAAGTAAATCAAAACAATGGAGATTAGTGCACTAGTGCATCATGTAAGACCCTGTAAAATTTTAAATGTGCATGGTTTTGATCTTGGCATTGTTATAATCCTGATGTGTGATGTGTTCTAAAACTTTCACCCATAATAGACCTGAGTGAACTAGGATACGCAGCATCAAGTGGATTGGGGGTACTGGCAAATGCATGCATGTAGATTATATCCATATAATCCAACACAGATAAAAATATTTTTGTACAACTTCTAATCAGGATGCCCTTATTAAGTACTGTTTGATCCTTTAGAAAAACCCAGTTTATATTCATTTTTTGTTTTTTACCAACTCTACAATATGTGTGTTAAAATGTAAATATTCATCTAAACAGATACTGTAATGCTTAAAACACTGGGTTCTCTGAATTTTGAAATCATCCATAATATAAATATTTTTAAATTGCTGTGAAGTTTCCCTTTAGATTTACTAAAGAGCCAAACTCTTGGTGTTGTATAGGTATGGGGAATGCCCTGCCAAGGCGTAAATTGGCTGGATGGCATACCTGCCATCCCAATAACACTGCCCAATTAATGTTACCATCTATGTGGAATCATTCAGGTTGCTAAAAATGTGATTTTCAATATCTCATCAGTTTGCTTGACATTTTGCGGAGGTGTGGGCGGGTTTGAGGACGGAGAAGGAGACGAACACAGAGTCTAGAAGGGCCACAAAAAACCTGCATAGTATACCTTTTAGTCAAAACGGTTCACATTCACCGCTGCGCCTGTACTTAAAACTGCTTTTTAACTAGGCTACTGTAGCTACCCTACATCGCCACATTTCTAAATTAATGTTAGCTAGCCCTATACATACTCGACCAACATAGAAACATTTAGTAGGTTTGTCATGTGCACTAGCCCATTAAAAACACTTCCATTTTAAAAATATGGCATGCACTTTCATTTATTTGTCGGTCATGGTAAAGGAATGTCGATCTGGTCAACTTAAAAAAATCATACACAGCCATTCGGAACTTTTGAACTGTTTTTCTTAAAACCGGAAGGTATGACGATACAGAATTTTATGAAGTTTACCAGCGGTTTGTTTGCAGCTTGACGGCAAGCTGCAGTAGATCGTATGGTATGGTAATTAGGTGGGAGTTAAAATTGTCATTTACCGTGTTATAACTTGACATTTTGGACTTGACTTAACAACTTTCTCTGAAAGAATGGATGTCTCTTAAGGATATTTAATTAAAAATTGACGTGACAAGTTTATTGCATATTGTTGAATTAATGTGTATCCATCGGGTCTGCGTTACCATTAGGGGGTGTTTGGTATGAAGAGGTTTAAAGGTAGCCTGTTATAGAAATGGAAAAATAGTGGGCTCTCAAACTTCATGAGCTCGGGATTGGTGATCTCTAATTTGGCTAATCCAAACAGCCCATGCCACAATTGCAATAAAGTGAGCCTGTGAGAAGTGCATAGATGCCTGAGATGAGGTGCTGAGGAGGCTAGTAATAAGACTTAAATGGCAGTCACTGATTCTTAACATTTGTTCACATTTGAATGCAATTTGCCTACGTTTGTGACCCAGTTACAGAGTTGAAATGGAAATAGAATTTAATGTTGTTTATCTTTAAGAAATTGTGCCGTTACAGGCCTAAACATATCCCATCCAAGGAATATTATATAGAGCTATGAGAAATTGTTAAATGGCAGTTGTGGCAACACAGCAACCGGCTTTTGGGGGAGCAATAAAGGCTGCTTCTGCACATTGGCGGAAGGAGCAAAATCCTACCTGTGTGTGCATCTTGCACTAGTATTGACAGCGAACAGCTGTTCAGTAGCTACAGCAGCGCATATTGTGGATGAAAAAAACTGGGAAAATAGTAAAAACTGAGGGAGAGATAGAGGGTTTATACGCAGTAATGTTAACGTTAATGTTAAGCTTGTTGTTGTCTGCCTTTGATATCTAGTCATAGTTAACGTTAGCTAGCATAAAGTTGGTCCTAGATGAGCTGACAATTCTCAACCAACAATTACCCATTAAAAAGTTATCTTCATGCAAGCGACTAATCAAATATGTTTACGTTTGATCATTATATTCGGCATGAATACATTTTAATTAGATATTAGCTACTCACCTGAGCATCCGCCATGCTTCATCAGCTCCCGTCCTCTCCAAGTATGGGCCGCAAAAGGCTATTCCTTGCTGCTCACTGATTGGTTGTGAGCTCTTCTTCCTCTGATTGGCTGTAGGTACCATAACTCTGATTGGTGCATACATGTGTGGATTTTTTCCATTGCTACATGGAAAAATAGTGCCAAAATGATTTGTATTTTCGTGTGTCCACAGCTTGAGATTTGTATTTTGCAATTTGCAGTTTGAGATTTGTAAAACAGGATTTGTAGTTTTACAATGCGTAAAAAACGTGTGAGTTGTGAAACACGTATAAATAATATTGGCACTAAATTCACTCCATATGGATACATTCAATTATGATGTCTATTGAATGCCTGGTGGCGCTGTAGTGTATCTGACAAAATTTTGACCTTCAGGAGCCCAGCCCCCTTTAATTCCAGGCTTGGACTTCAGCCTTGGTCTTCGGCCTGAATTGAAGGGTGCATTATTCTGAACAAGGCAAAACTTTCAATAATATTTTACATTCATAGGTGTTCTGGGGTGTTCAGGTTTTTGGCTTGCTGGGCTTTAAATCCATGAAAATGCATGGTGTTGTTAAATGGACATGGTTGACTTGCAGCAAATCAAAATTTGAATGGTGTTGATGGCTTGAAACCATTGGGATGGCAGGTATGCCATGCCACCAAGTTACGCCTTGGCGGGGCAGCATGCCCCATACCTATACAGAACCGAGAGTTTAGCACTTTTCAGGGTTCCCCACAAAAATAATCACAACAGCCACAGACACTTAGCCCTTAAAAACATTAATTTCTGTACATTCAACAGACAGATTTCATAAATATCTTCACATGTCCACACAATAAAGCCCCAAACTAAGGGGATTTTGCATTTTCTCCTTCTTCTTCCTGCTACCTAGCCCACAAACAAAATGTCTCCCCATTGGACATTTTACCAACACCAGCCAATCCTTCACCTACATGAGCCAATCACATCACATACACACGCAAAATAGACATATCTTTTTACTCTAAAATGGTCATGGTCTATGGATCATAGGGTCCCAGGTTCAAGCCCCTCCTTGAACAAGTTTCTTTAACCTGCTTTTTTCCTCAGTAATAATTCTCTATTACTTCTCAATTATTTATTTTGCACCACATCTACCTAGCGTTCACGGAACGTGTACACTGCATTATGACGTACCATCTACACGTTCAGTTAACCATCTACAATATTGCCAGGCCATGTGGATTCAACGGGAGCTCTTCTATTATCACCCAAGAAATTTCCCAGTTGTAATAGCTAGTCCGTTCGTGGCTGAGTGGTAAATTTCACAGTCTACGGATCATGAAGTCACAGGTTGAAGCCCCGCTGGAAGTAAGTTTCTTAAACAAGCTTTTTTGCTTGACAATTGCTCAACAATTGCACCACATCTACCCAGCGTTCAACGAACGTACATACTGCATTATGACATATCATCTGCACGTTCACTTACCCGGCTACAGTATCGCCTGGCCATATGAATTCAACCGGAGCTCAGCTGTGCTTACTGCCATGTGTTCTTCTTTAAAACCACAGACACGACTGAAAAATTTCACGCATTGAACAGCTATGTCATGGTGGTGAAGACTGGAAAACGTAAAATCGAAGGATCGAATCCCGCCTCACCCTCAGGCAAATACTTTCATATTTTACACTAACGTTTTCTTACACTTATATTTCCTTTACTAAAAGTCACTCACGGCCAGCCATATGCATTTCATGACGGCAAATGTATTGATTTTCTTAAAAAGTTACACCAGCTGACCACTGTGCCATTTCTATATTTCTTCACTTGGCTACTGTAGAAAATGTTCTTATCAGCAAATGTCACTTTTCTACATTCATGTTACCTCGCCCTGTTTTCTATCTACCCACATACAAACAATTACTTTGAATGTACTGTCTGCAACTCCCCATTAAAACATTACATTTAAAATCATGACTCAAACATAATTATAACTACTAGTACTGAACATGACAAAAGTACTTCAGTGCAATACATTTCCTTCGCAATATCACACGTTACTTTATCCACCGCTTTAACAAGTGATTTCTTATACTGTCTGTTATATACACCGTTTGATAAGCAAGCTCATCTCGCTCATGGTTACTTCATTTACTTTCAACTATAGTCTGTGATCATGTCACAACTCACCTACATACCCATTCTGCTAAAAACATATTGTTTCAACTACTAAATTTCATCATTTATCCTTATTTCTCTCATACTATTGTTATTTTATAATTTGCAAAGATTGCTGGGACATACGTGTCCGCTCCTATTCTCCACTATCAAGTGTTCCGGTTCTACTACTTCCAATTCTCATGTAAGGTCACTGATGTACCTAAGAAAAACAGCGAAGAGGACTCCTACTCGCAGATAAGCGTATCAAAATACCTTCTAAACCTAACAAACACTAAAAGTGCATCTCCTCGAAATAACAGAAAACGGAGCATGACAGAAGGGTACACAAGTTGCGACCTAGGGAGCTCTAATTCTACAAGCTTGCTGATAATTTTGTCAATCAAGGCTCATTGGATGGCCATCAAATCCGTGAGTACATACACTGGGCATATTTCAGCTACGTTTCTGATGCGTTTATACTTACACCACCGCACCCTTTGTCACAGCCAATAGGATCAGTAACTAAAGTGACTTGTGCGTTTAGATCTTTGGAAGAATGGTGTTACATCCCTCCAATAGAGATCCAGATACTTGTAGAATCTATGCCAAGGTGCATTGAAGCTGTTCTGGTGGCTCGTGGTGGCCCAACACCTTACTAAGACACTTTATGATGGTTTTTTCTTTAATTTGTCACCCAACAACATTGTATGGCCAAAAATATTGGGCCACCTGTAGTTTTAAAATAACCTTTAGAGAAGAATTCAGTTAGTAAATGCACATTTACTGAATTACAAACCAAGTGTAAACATGTTTTTTTCCCGCATTTCTCGCAACAATAACTCTAAAAGATGAGTTTTACATAAAAATAATCTTAAGACACAACTTTCCTTAAAATAGCCTCCTTCGGCTTAATTACAATTAATTATTGGAAGTCTATCCAATCATTTTGCTAAGTGGGAGGTGAAGCGGTAATTAAATTATGTGAAATCACACGTGGCTAAACAAACATGCATTGGGGTGGTGGGTATGCCAAGTTATGGCTACTGCTTGGTGGGGCGGCATGCCCCATACCTATACAGCACCGAGAGTTTGCCACTTTTCAGGGTTCCCTACAGAAACAACCATAATGACCACAGACTCTCAGCCCTTAAAAACATACATTTCTGTACCTTCTGACCCCTTTTCAACAGACATATTTCACAAACAACAATAAAGCCCCCAATTTGGGGATTTAGCGTTTTTTTCCTTCTTCTTTTTCCTGCCACAAATGCTCAGAGCCTACAAAGAATATGTCTCCTCATTGGTATTTTTTACGTTCATCAACCAATGAAAACATCGGAGACACACACAAAATGAACATGTAGTTTTGCAGAAGTTTGCACGTTTAAAACGGTAAAACTTTTCACCTCTGACGTCTGCTTCCCTCATAGCTGACTGGCTAGTGCCTATGCCCTTGGAACATTCCGCACGACTGACCCGGGTTCAAATCCCCCCTCCAACTGAAGCAAATCTCAACCATTATGCTACCTTGCTGGCTAACAAAAAATACAACATTTAAAATATTGCTTTTACATCTGTACAATCTTTGCGGGAAACTCATTCACATTTTTGAAATCCAAATAAAATACACCCACACTTTACACAGTTCCGCTTTCTGCATTTTCAACGTGTTTAACGATAGCTACCTTGCTAACAAGACGTCAGACCTACTGTATAACATTAGTACACATACAGGCGCCTCAGAAACCGAGCTCTAACATCTCTGTTACGATTCGGTCCAGTTAGTAACGTCACCGGTCGTTTAGAAACTGCTGCAAGTTAATGATTTCACACAAGGTATGTCCACTTTCTTTAACTCAGAAACGTTTCTCGTTCATCGCTGCCCCTGTTCTCATAACTACTTCTTAACTAGGGTAGACTACTGGAGCTAGATTTAAACCTGCAACGCCACATTTCTAAATTCATGTTACCTAGCCCTATACATCCTCTACCAACATACAAATAATTAGTAGGCCTGTCGTTTGCAATAACCCATTAATAACACTTACATTTTAAATATGACATGCACTTTCATTTATTTGACATTCATGGTAAAGGAAAATGTTAGTACATGACATTGGCATTCATGGTAAAGGATTGAATCCATGCCTATATCTTTCTTTCAGAATGTAGGCTATGTGTGTTTGCATTCATTTGTGTGTATGCATGTCTGTCATAGCCTACATTTATATATGAATTACTATTATCACTCATTACAAACACAGTGCAGAAAGAAATGATCCATTTAAATGTCTTGCATGAGGCAATTTTTGTTATTAGACACTTTGATGTGACACAGAGTTTGAATGACAACATTGTGAGATGGTAGTATTAAAAAACACAGGGCCAAGCAGTGTTGGGGAAGCTACTTTGAAATTACTTCACACTGGAAGAAGTTGAACTACAGCAAAGCTACCCTAGGGAGAAATCTATTTTGGTTGACTAAAGCTACTTAGAAAAAGTAGTTCAAACTACTTTGTAAAAAAAATTGAAATTTAAATAAAATTGTATGCTGTTACAATATTAACCTTAGGTGGCAAAAAAACAGCAAGCCAACCTCAGCCTAGCCAGTCCTTCATTTGAATGATTCTGGCTAAGCTATTCATAGTATTGGATTGATTGCAGACACCTTGGTCAGCAACCACAGGTGATTGTAATCAAATAGTAGGTGATTATCATGAAAGACCCCCTTACATTGCGCCATATTGTTTGGCGGCAAAACACATTATGAGAATAGTATGACTAGGTCAGCTAATGTTAGCTAATGTTTGCTTTATGTCTGCAAACCCGACATTAGCTGGTTAGCGACATGTTAGTTTTTGATAGAACATAATTGTTGTCAGATGAACTAACGCTACAGATTTTATTTAATTAGACTAACGATAACGTTAACTGAATTAAATCACTTGCTTGTGTGTAACATTACAATGTGGCTAACTTATCTAAACTTCGCTAAATTGGCTAGCAAAGTCAATGTTAATACACTCACCTTTATATGTGTTCTTAGATTTGTGTTTGACGTATTTGCAGTAGAGAGTGTATTTACTCTCGGCTTGCATAGCTCACAAGTAAAAACGTAGGTTTTGTTGGTGGAGCTCGTCAGTGTCATGTATTTGCTTAAGTATGGCCATGGTGATTCTTCCTCAGGCTGAGATTCGGGAGGTTTATTCATGATGACGCTGTCGCTGTGTGAGCACTGAGCAACGCCCGCCCTTTTGCACGTGCACTACACAAAGGTCAAGTGTGTGGTGGTGGCTGCCTGATTGCCTGGGCATGCCTTCACAGCGGTCAGGATGAAAGAAAAAGGGGGCGGGGCTGGTCAAAGGGGGTTCGATTACAGTAGTGAAGCAAAGGTAAAATAAAAAAACATTCCTTTCCTTTTATGGCCCAAAATTGTTTGTACTTTCAGTAGTTAACTACACAAAAAAATGGCAAAAAAGTAATTTAACTACTTGAATCACTATGCAAATATGAATGTAGTTGAACTACCAGCAAGCTACTGCAAAATGTAGTTAAACTACTAGTTTAATTACATGTAGTTCACTATTCCCCAACATTGGGGCCAAGTGACTTGAAACAATTTAGGTAACACTGGGTAGCATTGCTTTGCAATAGCTTGTGTAATTTGTGTGAGGTAAGATATTGTATGTAATTTTGGTATAAATACTTTTCATGGCAGGCCTAGATTTTGGCTGGTTTGAATGAATGACTTGTAGATAGACTTATAGAGTGCTTTGTATGTGTGAGTAACTTGGCATTTTTGTATGTTGAAAATGTGTTTTTCATCAGATAAGATATACTCAAACAGTATCCCCAATGCTCAACAGCAGTAAATGCAAAGATCTACAACAATCTCAATTCTGTCACATTTAGGTTTGTGTAAATTCTGCCTTTGAACCCAGATTCTGTCATTCAGTCCATAATTTCAGAAAAATGGGAAATATTAGCCATTACATTTCATTACATTTATTTAACAGATTAGGTTTGTAACAAACTTTATTTCTGTGAAGTTTTACAAGAAATGCCAGTAAAGTGCCTGAACTTGTTCACTATCTGTTATTTCATACAAATGAACCTGTGAGGAGAGCAGAATATACTATCTATATTGATAACATGGACAATGATTCACTATGGCAAAGGAGTGTTTCAGGAATGTTTTGCTCAGATTCAAAGAGGCTGTTTTAGTGGGAAAGATTACTTTTATTTGTCTCAAACTATGGGAGGAGATATGCAATCAGACTAAAACATTTATTGGCCACTATGTCAGGTCCTTCATGGACCCAACAGCTAAGAGCCTGGTAATACATTGAACTACACCCATTCAATCCAGGCGTAGTAACTGATAGAAATGTATAGACTGATATACGTTTATATTGCAATGCCATTGATTTCTTGTACTGTTTTCTGATGCTTAATACATACCATGGTAACTCCATACAGTGTAGTCTGAAGACATTCACAAATGTACCTATAGTTTAAAAAAAAAAATTTTTTTTTACCCAGAGCTGAAATAAATATATGTATATATATGTGTGTGTGTGTGTACATGTATTAATTCCTATTGTCAGGTCGAACACAGCAGGCCTCTTAATAACAATGTAATATTGGGTGGACTATTAGAGCAATTTTGCCATATCAAATTACGTATATTGTCTCTGTCTCAATTGCCGTAATTTAAAAATTAGATATCTGACAGTGGGTACCCAGAATCTAAGACACCTTAACTATTTGTGATGTGTTCGAGCCTTCATGTGAACTTCAATTTCACAAATGTTTTCCACCAGTCTTGCATGCAGTATACATTTATTACAGGTAAAATGACAGAGTAGATGTAACAAAACATTATAGTGTACACAACAGGAAGAATATGGGAGGGCAAGGAGAAATAAGAATGACAACAGAGTTGACGGGGTGGATATTGCAATGAGTTGCTTCATGACTTCTTTCTGGATATCAAGGTACAAGGTATCCACAGTACAGAACATTTAAAAAATATATTTTAGAGATTTAAGAGAAAATTGTTTTGTTATTTTTATTTCATTATTTTTCATCAACATTTCTGAACAAACACAGCACGTCAAAGGATGCCTCAAATTTGACTTCAATTAGGAAATGTCACAAACAGGAAATAATGAAACAATATGCTGCCTACCATGTTAAGGTATTAGAAGAACATACTGTATTGGATTAGCTGTGGCTGCATGTTTTGTTATTCTTTTGCCACTGTTTGGATCTCAGTACCCTGGCTTAATCTGAAGTGTGAGGGGTATTAGTAGTTGAGGGCAGTGTACAGATGTGTCCTTCACACTACCTCAGTCTGTGTGATTCACTGACTCATTGCTTGATGCACTTTATAAAATGGATAGTTCCGGTCCTGGATACTGATTTGACAATACAGCATTCCAGCCATGTAATAGTGTTTCCAGCATTCCAGTGTAGTACATAATAGACTAACAACTATGATGTAACACACCTGTCAACCTTACTGTGTATGTAAATGATGACGTCTGGATTAACATACTCGACGCAAAAGGGAAGTTAGCTAACTAGACTGTTTATAGTTTTTTGTAATTTGATAACTAGAGTGATTGACAGAAAGGTGTCAGAAAGGTGTTGGCTACTTATCATGTTTTCATAACCAGGTATGTGAGCCTGTAATGTAACATTACTACTGTAAAGTTCAGGAGAAGTGGCATTAGTTTGCAAAAATGAGTTAGCAAGCATTTTAGCTACCTAGCTAATGCTAATTCATATTATCTAGGCTATGTTCTCTCTGCTTTTGCATTACATTACAGGAATTTGGCAGGCTCTCTTATCCAGAGCGACGTACAACAAAGTGTATAACCGTAACCAGGAACAAGTGTGTTAAAAACCCTAGAGGGAAGTACAGTTCCAAGTTCAGGGAGCGACCGCGTAGTTTAACTTGGACCCTGTAGGTTGATCTGATCAATAGAAACAAAAGCAGCTACAAAGCAGTCTATGCAAATAATACAAGCAATAATTAAGTAGGCACGAGTGCAATAACTAAAATAAACTAAGATAAACAGCTTACCTAGCTACAAACCTAAGGATGTATTGGTGTCATTACTTACTGTGTTTTTATAAATGCAATAAGGCACTTGAGGCCATGCTATATTGTGAATACAGTCAAGGCTAAAGGCGTTGCAGGCACAAACAACACCCTTTAGCCTTGACTATATTCACAAAATGGCACGGCCTCTCATGCCTTATTGCTTTCTTCTCCCACACAGACAGATCCATGGACAGCAGAAACAGCAGTGAACACTGAAGAGAACTGGGAGTCGCTGATGGTACCGTTTGCTCTGTAATGGAACTCCACCGATGGAGCTTCACACTCAGATTGAGATACTGTTGTGATTGTATGGAACCCAGAGATATTCTCTCTGTGGTCCTTTGTTGTAGTGGCAGTTGGAGGTACTGATTCTTTGTGGGTATAGCAGTAAGGTCGATGTACTGATGCTCTCTTTGTGCTGTGGGCTTGGCAGCAGTTGAATGCATTGTCATTATATTCTGGGCACATTCACAGGACAATGCTGAATGCTCTCTCTGTATTCTGTGGGCATAGCGGCAGGTAGAGGAGAGGGGCACACAGCTGGCCCTTCAGTATGAAGCTCTGCTGAAACAGCAAGATTCTGACCAGGTGCTGCATGATAGACGGGTCAAAGTACTTGAGCTTCAGAGAGATGGCAACATTCGAGAGCAGCAGGTCAGTCACCCAGTGAGCCTCCTAGATCCCACACTACTGGCCCCTCATACTGCACTGAAATTTTTGTTTGTATGTTGAACATGTTGTGTATTTGGGTCACTAAGCCAGTTATTGGAAGGGCTGTGATCATTTGACTTGAGTGCCAGCTAGGCTTTAGGACTGAGTGACATTTCTTATTCCTTAGGCCCTAATTGACAAGATGGAGTCACTGCGCGTAAAACTCAAGCTAAATTGCAGCAAAATGACCCGAAAAAACTTCACCCTCAAGAAGCAGGAACTGACCAAAGATATGGATAAACTGGAGGAGGAGAGGAACAGGTGAGAGAGGGATGGGCCTATTGAAAGAAGAGAGGAATGGGTAAAGGACAGAAAGGAAAGCTGTAGTTGTACCAAAGAGACATGATAAAGAGGGAGATTCACTATAATTGCTTATGAGACATAAGATCTGTTGTGTTTGTGTGTGCCAGACTCTCATTGGACCTGGAGGAGTCAGAGAAAAGGCTGACAGCACTGATAGAGGAGCAGTGTCAGGAAAAGTAAGACTATGCATGGTCCCCACCAGCTGTGTCCATGTAGCACACATTCCCATCAAACTGTGTCCCCGTAGCACACATTCCCAACCATCTGTGTCCCTGTTGCACACATTCCTCACCAGATGTATTCCCTTAGCACACATTCCTTAACAGCTGTGTCCCTGTAGCACAAATTCCCCACCAGCTACTGTATATCCCTGTAGCACAAATTCCCCATCAGCTACTGTATATCTCTGTAGCACACATTCCCCACCAGCTGCTGTATATCCCTGTACCACAAATTTCCCACCACAGGGTTCGTACGGTCATGAAAAACCTGGAAAAGTCATTGAAATTTAAAATGCAATTTCCAGGCCCTGGAAAAGTTATGGAAAATAATATTTTTTGAAAAGTAATGGAAATATAGCTAAAGTTGCATCAAATATAATTACTAATTAATCCAATCATAAAAATTGTATGTATAGTAATAAAACGTAAATTGGCACGTAACCTTCGCGGTATTTGGTGGTGTGAGAAGTTAATTCGGTCCGGCTCCGTCTGTTTACGGGCACGCCTCTGCTGATGTAGCAGTTAGTAAACGTAGGCCCTACTGTGCCGACAATATTCCAGGGAAGTGCAGCTTCAGTAATATATCAGGGCTCGAAATTAACTTTTTTACTTGGTAGCACTGGTGCTCCCAACTTCAAAAACCTAGGAACACCCACCGAAATGTAAGGAGCACCAACAATATATGCAATATATTTTTTATTAATAAAAAACGACAATATAACAGTACAGTTTACAAGTAACAGTTAAACTGTCAAGCATAAAATGTGTCGACTCTTCAAGGAATTGCGTGTTATGCATTCAAACGACAAAGCGCTTCTCGTCACATTAATACCGCTAATTAAATCAACCGCCAGTAAACTGCATCGGAGAAATTAGCTGTTCCAACCGGGTCGCTACACAAAAAGCTTCAACTTTTCAGCTTTCGATAACGCTAATAAATTGAACATAAACTTTTGTCTTCAGGTAACATTAGTTAACGCTTTAGCTCTCTGTGTCGCGTGACAGTGGAGTGCAGCGAAAGGGAGTGATTGAAGGCTAATATTAACCAATTTAAAATCAGCATTAAAGGTAAGAATGTCAAGCTCGCGATTGGTTAGAAGGGTCACCGTCAGCTCACAAGGGACATGCTGAGTGTACTAACTAGCGAATGTACAGAGAAAGTGACGTTCGACTGGAAAAAGAAAAAAAAGGTCGCACCAGAACAATTATTTGCACTCGCACAAATGCTCCCAATTATATTTCGAGGTCGCACAGATTAAATTTCGGGAGCATATGCGACCAAAATGGTCGCAATTTCAAGCCCTGTTTGAGACAAAAATGTTAAACTATTCGAATTAAAATATGAGAGAATGTAACTAAGTGTGTCTGTCTGGTGTTTATTTGTTTTAGAGAGGCACCATATGTTTCAGATGCAGACCTAATTTTACTTAGTGTTATTTATTTATTTATTGACCTTTCAGCATTATTACTGGTTCATAAAGACAGTTGTCATTAAAAACACTGAATTATTTTGCTGTTACAATACAACATCAATACTAAGTAGACAAAAAATTTTAAATATTGCAATTATCTAAGCTGAGATCTAATCTCGTATCCCAAATTTAAATTTAAAATCCGCTGTCATTTAGGAGTCTGCACATATAGGGGATTGGTGATCTCCTGTATCTCTCAGTTCGACATCTTGGGATGGCCAGTTGGTTTGAATTCCTTGTCTGACGACCTGTGAGCTCCTCCCTGAGGGGGGGTAGCCAGTCACTGAAGTTGGACTTTAGCAGCTTTCTGGCAAAGCCAAGACACAGTTGAGTGCGTCTCTCTGATACAATGCACAATCCGAGAGTGCAGAGAGCCTCTGGGTACCCTGAGTACCTCTGGCCAAGTATGATTTTACAAGCCCGTTTCTGTGTGCTTTCCAGCCTTTTAGCCTGGTCTGTAGTCAGGGAACTGTGCCAGACGGGGACTGCATACTCCAGCACCGGGCGTACGTACCCTGTGTAGATGGAAACCAGTTCTGGGTCTCGGACACCAAATTTCTTCAGGCGACGCAGAGCAAAAAGCTTCCTGTTCGCTGAAGTCAGCATGTGGTCCACCTGACTGCCCCAATGCAAATTACTCTGGATGGTGACCCCCAGGACCTTGACAGTGTCACAGACTTCCAGGATGTTCTGGTCAATGGAGAGAGTCGGCAGGGCGGGTGGATGCCTCATGTGGGTGACATGTAAAACTTTACATTTCTTTGGGTTGAGTTTCATTTTGTGCTCCTCTACCCAGATATCAAGACCATTCAGGGTCTGTTGGAGGGTACAGGGTAGTTGGAACTGTTACACTAAATAATTTTAAATTGTCCCGCTGAGATAAAGTCATTTGTTTTGGTCATGGAAATTCAGTTAAAGGTTGTGGAGAAGTCATGGAAAAGTCATTGAAAATCATTGGTGAAAAAGCGTATGAACCCTGCCACCAGCTGTGTCCCTGTAGCACACATTCCCAACTAACTATGTCCCTGTAGCACACATTCCCAACCATCAGCGTCCCTGTAGGACCCGTTCTCCACCAGCTGTGTCCATGTAGCACACATTCCCTTCAAACTGTGTCCCCGTAGCACACATTCCCAACCATCTGTGTCCCTGTTGCACACATTCCTCACCAGATGTATTCCTTTAGCACACATTCCTTAACAGCTGTGTCCCTGTAGCACAAATTCCCCACCAGCTACTGTATATCCCTGTAGCACACATTCCCCACCAGCTGCTGTATATCCATGTACCACACATTTCCCGCCAGCTGTGTCCCTGTAGCACACATTCCCAACTAACTATGTCCCTGTAGCACACATTCCCAACCATCAGCGTCCCTGTAGGACCCGTTCTCCACCAGCTGTGTCCATGTAGCACACATTCCCTTCAAACTGTGTCCCCGTAGCAGACATTCCCAACCATCTGTGTCCATGTTGCACACATTCCTCACCAGATGCATTCCTTTAGCACACATTCCTTAACAGCTGTGTCCCTGTAGCACAAATTTACTACCTGCTGTGTCCCTATGGTATTCTGAGATGCTCTTCTGCATACCTCGGTGGTAACGAGTGGTTATTTTAGTTACTGTTGCCTTTCTATCCGCTCGAACCAGTCTGGCCATTCTCCTCTGACCTCTGCCATCAACAAGGCATTTTCGCCCAGAGAACTACCGCTCACTGGATATTTTCTCTTTTTCATAACATTCTCTGTAAACCCTAGAGATGGTTGTGCGTGAAAATCCCAGTAGATCAACAGTTTCTGAAATTCTCAAACCAGCCGGTCTGGCACCAACAACCATGCCATGTTCAAAGTCACTTAAATCACCTTTCTTCCCCATTCTGATGCTTGGCTTGAACTTCAGCAGATTGTCTTGACCATGTCTACATGCCTAAATGCATTTAGTTGCTGCCACGTGATTGGCTGATTAGGTATTTGCGTTAACGGGTGCAGTTTGCAGTTGAACAGGTGGACCTAATGAAGTGGCTGGTGAGTGTATACGTTTTTTAATTTTTTTATTGAGTATCTTTAAATAGGTTAGTGGTGTTATATAATGTGGATATTTCACACTGTAATATAAGCGTTAGATGGTAGTGTAATAGTGATGACGTGAGAGTTGGAGCATTGCCAAAACGTGGTGGACGATTAAATTGTTTTCATGTCGTCCCATCCCCATACAAGAAAACATACGAGAGCACAGAGGATAGAAATACACACGAGTTAATTATTACACATTTAGGTACTGTACCGCATTGTGTGACAATATTTTTGCATTATTTTTTTAATCTGATAGCAATGTTTCATCTTAAACCTTCATAAGGGGCTTATTTATATGCTTTATATTGGACAAAAAGCATTTTATTCAATTTTGGAGAGATTTTGGATATGTTTCTGTGATTTTCTTGAGTCAAAACAGTTGATTTGTAGTGAAATATGTGAATATGTTGTGATTTACAGCAATGCATAATTGAGATATTTTGGGTAGATTGGGAGACGCTGGGTACACTGCTTAGTTTTTGCTTCATACATCTATGGTAGTTCTACATATCCACCCTTAGACTTTATGAACTTGTGGTCAAGAAGTTTTTGATCTAGCACATGTATAGTTTAACCTGCTGTATATATGCAATCTCTCAGTATTTCATTGCAAACTTAAAAAGTGCAAATTTATTTTGGATTTTTTGTCAAAACAATTGAATTTGTGGCACTTTATTTATTCCAAAATGATGAATATAAACTAATCTGCATTAGTATTTTAAATTGTACAAATGTCTTGCTTCATCTAAGCCATTTTTCAAGTCTCTGTGGTGTTCACATCTGGAGTTATAAACCTTTAAATAGGGTACCCCCTAAATGGGCAAGGATTGGCAAGATTTGGCTTGTGCGCTAAGGGGTTAATTGAATAGTTTAAACAATATGTTTTCTGCAGAATGGGTATATAAGTTAAGTTTGACATGATCATAGACTATTATGCAAAATGCATACTAACCATGACCGAGATCAGTCTGCCAATTGAATGGTAAATAAAACAGATGGCACCTGTCAATAACCATGTTCTCTGGTATAGTTGAGGCCAAAAGTTTACATGCATACATACACCTAGGCTAAAGATAACCAAAACTCAGTTTTTCACAACTGCACATTTCACAGTTATTTCAGCTGTAATTCATTATATCAGAATTTCAGTAGGTCAAAAGTTTACATACACCAAGTTGACTGTCTCTTTAAACAGTCTGCAAGATTCCAGGAATTGATGTATTGACTTTTTAGACGCTTCTGATTGGCTAATTGTCATAGTTAGGAGTTAATTGTGAGTTAATTGGCACCTGTGGCTGTATTTAAGGGCCTACTGTACCTTTATGGCCACTGCCTTTTTGCCCTTGATACCATGGGAAAATCCAAGCAACTCAGCCAAAACTTCAGGAAAAAGATTGTGGACCTCCACAAGTCCGGTTCCTCTTTAGGAGCAATTTCCAAACAACTGAAGGTTCCACGAGTATCTGTACAAACAATTGTATGCAAATATGAAAATCGTGGGACCACACAGACACTGCATCAGTTAGGAAGGAGGCACAAATTAACTCCCAGGGCTGAACAAACTTTGATTCAAAAGGTTCAACTGAACCCCAAGACAAAGGAATTGGTGACGGAGTTGGAGGCATCAGGTACCAAAGTATCTACATCCACCATTAAGATAATCCTACATTGCCATGGCCTGAAAGGAAGAAGCCCCTACTCTAAGATCGGCATAAAAAAGCCATAATGAAGTTTGTTGGTGATCACCAGGATGAGGACCTAGCCTTGTGGAGGAGTGTCCTCTGGTCGGATGAAACAAAAATTGAACTGTTTGGCCATAATGACCAGCGCTATGTATGGAGGATAAAGGGTAAGGCGTTTAATCCGGAGAACACCATCCCAACTGTGAAGCATGTGGGTGGCAGCATCATGTTGTGGGGGTGTTGTGCTGGAAAAGAGACTGGGCACTTCAGAAAATAGATGGTATCATGAGGAAGGAGGATTATCTAGAAATACTGAAGCAACATCTCAAGACATCAGCTAGGTCAACTGGGTCTTCCAGCAGTACAGTGACCCTAAGCATACCTCCAAAGTTGTAAAAAAATGGCTTAAAGACAACTATATAAGTATTGGAGTGGTCATCACAAAGCCCTGCCCTGACTGAACTTAAAAAGTGTGTCTGAGCAAGGAGGCCCACAAACCTGACTGTGTCAGGAGGAATGGGCAAATAATCCGGCAAAGTATTGTGAAAAGCTTGTGGAAGTTACGCAATTAAAAGGCAGTGCCACCAAATACTAACAAAGTGTATGTAAACTTTTGACCCACTGAAAATCTAATATAGTACATAAAAGCTGAAATAAATATGTCTTTTAGCTAGTATTTTGAAATGACCTCTTATGGAGATAAAGTAGATACCCTAATTGACTTAACACAGGAAATGACTTAACACAGGAAATGTATGAAATGTGTGGAGTTCAGAAAAATTGAGTTTGAATGCCTTTAGCCTATGTGTATGTAAACTTTTAGCCTCAACTGTATATAAGTGTCTCAAATGCAATAAACTGTTGTACAAATGTGTTTTTTTCACATAGACTACTGCTAGTTATGAAATTGTTTGTGTGTTTTTAATGGGGTGTTGTAGACAACAGACTAATTATTTGTATGTCGGTAAATAGAGAACAGGGCTAGCTAACATTAATTTAGAAACGTGGCGCTTGCAAGTGACGTTAGCTACAGTAGCCTAGTAAAAAAAAAAGTTGTTAAACAGTAGAAACACCACAGTGGTCAGCTGTTGTAACTTTTTAAGAAAATCAATAAATCTGGCATCATGAAATGTATATGGCTCCTTGTTCGTGACTTTTGCTAAACGTACGAACATTGAACATTCCAATATAATTTGGATGTCAATATTGTATAAGGGAATAAAGTTATAAACACCTAGTTAGTTAAATGGCCATGTATGGCTTTGCAGTAAGAAGTCATTATTTAATGCTGTTGTTTGCTCATGTTTTTAAAGAAGGTAGCCCAGTAAGCACAAGCCCAAATACAGGTGGACTGTAGGCATCTAAAGAAGTGGAAATCTAGGTTGACATGTTTTGAAAAATTCAGCGTAGGTTTTACTTCCATATGTCCTGGCTATATCCTATCCGGCTAGAAAACTTTCACATTGCAACTAATGGTAGAGGAACAAATCTCCAAAAAAGGCTTTAGTTTTTGAGATACCCCTACCCAATGTAGAACAAAGCACAACCATGTTTTTTCATAACTTCAATATGTCTAGTTTTTGAAATGGATGGTTGTATAAAAATATTTTACTGCAAAATTAGTTTTTTTGGTTGATGTTTGGATCCTCCCCAAAACTGAAAATAGTGAAAATTTAGGCTTCTCCAAAAGGGACAGCGTCTGCCTTATCACACGTTTCTCTGGAAATAATGATCAGAATGTCACCAAATTTGGACTGGATGTACAGGGAGCCAGTGTAGGTTGCATACAACAGGAGTTATATGATCTCTCATTTTAGTTTTTGTTAAAACCCTGGCAGCAGTGTTCTGAATGGTCTGTAGTTTTGCAATGGCTGCTTTTGGTAAGCCAGTATATAGAGCATTACAGTAGTCAAGACGACTAGAAACAAAAGCATGAACAAGCTTTTCAGCATCTTGCTGGCAGTGTAGTGGTCTCACCTTCACTATATTGCACAAATGATAAGTTTTGGCCAACAAATTAAAATGGGCTTTAAAATTGAGGTCAGAAACTAAAATGACACCGAGGTTTCTTACTTGTGGTCGTGTCTGCCAGGCCAGATGTCCCAGTTTAGCAAAAATCCCTCTTATTTTTTGGGCCAACTAGGAGGATCTCAGTCTTATCTTCATTTAGCTTTAGGAAGTTCTTGTTCATCCATTCATTAATGGCTGACGCACAGTCAGTTAGATTAGACAGAGTATTTGGGTCATCTGACCTCACAGACACATGCAGCTGTGTGTCGTCAGCATAGCTGTGGAAGTTCACGCCATGCTAACAGATTATGGATCCCAGTGGCAGCATGTAGATTGAGAACAACAAAGGTCCTAGGACACTGCCTTGGGCCACACCATAGTCAATGTTTGTTGTTTCCGATATGTGTTCCCCGATTCTGACATGGAATTTCCTTCCAGTAATGTATGATTGAAACCAGCTTAGAACTGTACCAGAGAGACCAACCCATTTCTCAAGATGGCTAAGTAAAAGATTGTGGTCAATAATGTCAAAAGTGGCGCTAAGGTCAAGGAGAATGAAAGAATATTTCCACTATCACCATTTAATCTGAGATCATTTAAAACATTGACGAGAGCTGTCTCTGTACTATGGTTTGCTCTGAAGCCAGATTGAACATTTTCAAGAATACTATTCTCAGAAAGGTGCTTGTTTAATTGTTTAAACACTTCCTTCTCTAAAGCCTTGCTCAGGAAAGGTAGATTTTAAATGGGGCGGTAATTACTAAGCGAGGAGGGGTCTAAGTTAGGTTTTTGAGTAAAGGTTTTACAATTGCGGTCTTAAAAAGGTTTGGGAAAATGCCTGATCTTGGGAGGATTTAATAAGGAGTGTATTTAAGAATCAGAATCAGAATCGGGTTTTATTGGCCAAACATGCTTTTTTTCACATGTAAGGAATTTGACTCCAGTTCACAGTAACTCACACTGTACTTACATTCACAATGTCAACAACAAACAACAATGACAAACAACAAGAGTAGGTTTTACCTACTGTAAGCAGTAGTGAAAGTGCGTTGTGCATATACAAAGAATAAATATGTAATAAATATAAGTGTATGAATAAATTATTGCACTATGAACATGGCTGTGGGTATGTATGACTATTTTTTGATAGACAGGTCTGGCTGGGTTAATTGTTCATGAGAGAGATGGCGTGTGGGAAGAAGCTGTTCCTGTGTCTTTTGGTTCTTCTGTGCAGTGCTCTGAAGCGCCTTCCGGAGAGGAGGAGTTCAAAGATGTGGTGGCCAGGATGCGAGGGGTCGGCAATGATCTTCCCCGCCCGCTTCCTTGCTCTGGTAGTGTAGAGATCTTGGAGTGAGGGCAGGTTTAGTCCAATCATCCTTTCTGCAGACCTGATAGTGCCCTGCAGCCGGTGTATGTCCTGTTTTGTGGCAGTGCCAAACCACACTGTTATGGCGGTAGAGAGGACAGACTCAATCACAGCTGAGTAAAACTGCACCAACTGTTCCTGAGGCAGGTTGAACCTCCTGAGCTGGCGCAGGAAGTACATTCTCTGCTGGACTTTTTTTTGTAATGGAGACAATGTTGGTCTCCCACTTCAGGTCCTGGGAGATTGTAGTTCCCAGGAATTTGAAGGTCTCCATGGCTGCCACAGTGCTGCCTTGTATGGTAGGGGGGTCAGGATAGGAGGATGTCTCCTGAAGTCCACTGTCATCTCCACTGTCTTGAGTGTGTTGTGGCTGCACCAGAGGGCCAGCCGTTCAACCTCCCCTCTGTATGCGGACTCGGCACCATCTCGTATGAGACCAATGACGGTTGTGTCGTCCGCAAACTTCAGGAGTTTAACAGAGGAGTCCCTGAAGGTGCAGTCATTGGTGTACAGGGAGAAGAGCAGTGGGGAGAGCACGCAACGCTGCGGCGCACCTGTGCTGGTTGATTGGGTGCAGGATGTGAGTTTCCCCAACCTCACTTGCTGCTTCCTATCAGTGAGGAAGCTGGTAATCCACTGACAGGTAGAGGCAGACACAGTGAGCTGGGAGAGCTTGGAATGGAGTAGTTCCGGGATGATCGTGTTGAACGCCGAGCTGAAGTCCAAAAACAGGATCCGTGCATAAGTCCCCGGGCAGTCCAGATGGCGGAGAATGTAGTGTAATCCCATGTTGACTGCATCGTCCACTGACCTGTTGGCCCGTAGGTTAACCCTCTGGGGTCGAGAGCTCCGCCGGCGGAGCTCGACAAGATGAAATTAACTTTCGTTTCTATTTGGATGATTAACTTCACGTGCTGTTATCATACAGACGCAACAAAAACATTGACAGAAACCTTAGAATCGCGACTTTCCAATGCGCCCATTGGCAAATAATATGAATCGTTTTAAAAGTTTTAAATTTGATCAATTAGACCATGTATGCTTCGTTAAACTTTACTCATTACTATGTGAATTTCGCTCAGCAGGAAGTCCGCCCAAATTGCATTCACATGTTAACAACATTATAATTACTCTCCATAGAAGGAGACTAAAGAAGGGGCGATGCGAGATCCATGTGAGAAATGCCAAGTCTGCGAAAGCGGGATAGAATGTCAAAGTGTCACCTAATTCACATCTTTTGAGGTGAACATTTCGCTTAATTTTGGAAAATGGTCCGTCCGGAAGCCGACACTGATGAAGAGCGGTGTCATTTCGAACAGCGAACTGATCCAGCTGAGGATCAACTTCATGCGTAAGTATATTTCTTATGATCATATTGGTAAATATGTGTACTGTATTGCAACGTATCTGTGTGTTTGTAGGAATATCCAGCAATGTGCGCGTTTGTAAATTCCCACACTACGAACGATTCGAACTATTGCATCTCAAAATTATAGGCTAGGCTCTCTGCGTCTGGTTGTGTTAGAAGTATCAGGTAGACTGTATGTTTTTCGATCATATTCGTAATAAATAGCTCATGCCTGGCGTGTAGTGGCGTGGCTAGGATTCTAAAACTGATGTCCTTGCACAATCGATATTAGCATACTCTAAGTAAGTTTGGGAAATAGCAATAAAATAACTACTTAGCTAAACAGACCTAGCCTACTTCAGATTGAGGCATTGTTATTGATGAGTTGCGCGTAGTTGAGTTGGAATATCAGTGTTTATTTAGGTAAGCTAATGTTTTTTCGTTGATAGCTTGCATTATTTGTAAATGTGTGCTGTATTACATTCTCTGTGTGTTTGTAGGAATATTCACTAATATGCGCGCTTGTAAATTCCCGCACTACGAATGATTCTAACCATTGCTTCACAAAATTATAGGCTGCCTCTCTACGTCTGGTTGTGTTTGTTTGGTTCTTTGTTTGTATATGATGTCACATTTCATAAATTTTGTTTTCATTAGTTAGTGGTTTGTCCCTTTTTTGTAAAGCACATTTAATTTTCACCTGTTGAAGGAAATGTGCTATATAAATAAAGTTTGATTTGATTTCACATTTCCTAACAATTTTGTTTTTATTATATTTGCAGAGATGTTGATCAGGAAACACAGCCTAGTTCACCACTAGCTAAGAGGCCAGGCAGATGTTGCAAGAGTACACCAGTCTCATCTCATCTTCCATACAGTTTATTTCAATAAATGTTCTAAAATCAAAAGATATCTATGTTTCTGTCTTCTAAATGGCTCACTGAGTCTTTGTCTTAGTGGTGGGGAGGCATGCGGCCAGGTGTGAATAGCCTACTTAGCTGGCAGGTATTCCTACCCAATGCATATTCATTACAGAGAGGCCATTTGCCCTCCCATTCTCACCTGGTGTTGAAAAATAGTAGTCACAACACTAATTTTTAGCAATTTATTTAATTTCTCATGGATTTCTAATATTTGTCATCTTTTGAACCCAAGACATTGAAGAAAAGTCTTAGTCACAATTGTTTAGTGTTTTATTTCAACATCCTGTGCATGTCAAAACTACTGTTACAAGTTTTGTGATTTTAGAGCAGTTTACAATCCACACATGATTATGACCTACTTACTGCTGCCATATTGTTGTAGCTGAGTTTGTGCTGAAAACAAAGATATGAAACACTTTGGAATCACTGTATATAAAGTTGATGAAATTTACACAAATGTCAGAGCATCGCACAATCACCAGTGTGCCTCATTTTACCCTTAGACCCCAGAGGGTTAACTGCGGGGGGTCCAGCAGGGGGTCTGTGATGGCTTTCAGGTGGGCCAACACTAGCCTCTCAAAGGACTTCATGACTACAGAGGTTAGTGCAACGGGCCTGTAGTCATTTAGTCCTGTGATGCTCTGCTTTTTGGGACTGGAACTATTGTGGACTGCTTGAAGCAGGAGGGAACCACACATTGCTCCAGTGACTTAGTGAAAATCCTGGTGAAGGCAGGTGCTAGTGTTTCAGCACAGGCCTTCAAGCAGGCGGGTGAGACTGTCCGGCTGTGCTGCCTTCCTGGTTTTTTGTCTCTGGAAGAGTCTGCAGACATCCTCTTTGCAGATCTTCAGTGCAGGCAGGGTGTGAATTGGGGCGGGGGAGAGGTGTGACCATTGCCCTTTCAAAGCGACAACTGTACACGTTAAGGTCCTCAGCCAGCTGCCGATTCTCCATGGCGGAGGGGGATGACTTCCTGTAGTTGGTGATGTCCTGCAGGCCTTTCCACACTGACGCAGGGTCGTTGGCCGAAACCCTGTTTTTCAGCTTTTCAGAGTAGCTCCTCTTGGCTGCCCTGATCTCCTTTGTCAATGTGTTCCTTGCCTGGTTATACAGGGCTCTGTCCCCCTTTCTGTATGCCTCCTCCTTGGCTGTCTGAGTTTGGTGGTGAACCAGGGTTTGTCATTATTGTATCTGGTATGAGTCTTTGTGGGAATGCACATGTCCTCACAGAAACTGGCATAGGATGTTACAGTGTCAGCCAGCTCATCCAGATCAGTGGTTGCCTGTTCAAATACACTCCAGTCAGTGCAATCAAAGCCAGCTTGTAGTGTGTCCTTGGCCTTACTGGTCCATCTTTTCACTGTATTCACTACAGGCTTGACAGATTTTAGTTTCTGCCTATAGGCGGGGATAAGATGGACTAAACAGTAATTAGAGAGACCCAGGGCTGCACGCAGGAGAGCGCTATATGCACCCTTTAGTGTGGTATAACAATGATCTAGAATGTTATTGTCTCTGGTGGGGCACTTGATGAATTGTCTGTATTTAGGCAGTTCACGGCTGATGTTTGCTCTATTAAAGTCCCCCAAAACTATAAGAACAGAGTCTGGGTGTTTTTTTTTTCTCTACGCTGATTATCTGGTCAGCCGGGCACTGTTTCGCCTCCCCCACAAACGCTTGGGGTGGAATGTAAACACCAACCAGGATTGTGGAGGAAAACTCCCGGTGTTGAAAGGAATGGTTTACAGTTTATGAATAAAGTTTCCAGTTCTGGACAACAGGATTTAATTAGCTCTGTAACAGTGATACACCAACCAAACGGATTTCCCGGACAGTTCTGTGACGCGGTCCGCTCTATGGAGATGGAACCCAGGGAGCCGTAGTGCACAGTCCGGTGTAGTTTCACTGAGCCAGGTTTCCGTGAAGCACTGTGCCGCAGAGCAAGAGAAATCCTTGTTGGTTATGTTGAGTAGCAGCAACTCGTCGATCTTATTGCCCAGGGAGCAGACATTCGCCAGGTGAATACTAAGTAGAGGGATCCTAAAACCCTGCTGTCGCAGCCGGACCAGCACTCCTGCACACTTTCTCCATCTGCATTTATATATCTCTCGTAGAGAGCTGCTGCTCCACTCAGTAAGATGTTCAAACATCCGTTGAGTATGAAAAGTCAGATGGTGTGGTACATCGGATGTTCAGCAATTCTTCGGTAGTAAAAGTGGGTGGTGGGTTCGCTTAACACGGAACAAACGAACAAAAACAAAGCATGAGGGAGCACTGTACTGAGGCAGCTGATCCTGGCGCCATCTTGATAGATCATGACAGTTTATCATAAGTGCTTTTGAAAAGATAAGCTGGAATAGGGTTAAGGGAGCAGGTAGAGGGCTTCATACTGGAGACAGTTTTGCATTGTTCTTCCTTGGTGATTATGTCAAAGCTAGTCATTATACTTGGTGGAGGAGGGGTGGTTTGAAGGGGGGGGGGTCTAGTGTTTCCTTGGATGGTTTGAATGTTGAGCCTAATATTATACATTTTTTCTTTAAAGAAAGAGGCAAATTCTTCGCATTTAGTGGAGGAGGCCTGGTCTACCAAGTCTAAGGTTGAATGTGGATTTAAAATGCTATTTATGGTTGAGAATAGTATTCTGGGATTGTTTGAGTTGGCTGTGATAATGTTGGAGAAATGGGTTCGTCTCTCATCTCGCACTGCTTTATTGTATTTAGTAATAAGTTCTTTGTACATGTCATGGTGGACAGTCAATTTTTTTGAATGTGTCAGGATTATATTTCTATATTCTCATATTGGGCACCACTTATGTAGGCAAAGCGGTATAAAAATCAGTCTCATAAAATTACAGTTATCTAGACTATTCGACCATAAATGTGGAACTTCAATTAATAATCAAAATTACAAATATTAAGGATCAAATAATTAAATCAAATATTTAAGAGATAACCGGAAGGATGTAGTTCTTGGATAGGCTATTTTGACTCATTCTCACATTCCAGCAACATCAAAACAGACACGGGTTTAATACAATGATTTATTAAACAAACATACAAACAGAACATGCACAAATTAATCTAAATGGGGAATCTTCTAAATACGGGAAGGTAGGGGTGCGTGTGAGCGGTTGCGTGTGCGCACGTGTCCCTTTGTCTGTGGACGAAAGGGGGAAGGGTAAACGACGGGTGGTCACGTATGTGTGGGGTACAGTGTAACCGGCGTGGCTGAATAACTGAGCTCAGCTAGGAAGGAGTATTGCTTCCGGTAGTGCCGCAGAGTGAAGCGTAACTTCAGCTGTTAAGTAATACATGCAACCAAGCTAGTTATTCGCCTACTACCGACTATACAATGAGTGTGATGTCATTAGGGTTGTAAAGTTAGTCAGGGAGTAAGAGAGAGAAAAACCATGCATAGGATTGTTTCCTAAGACTACATCGCCAGCGCAAATTACTATAAACAACAAAATTGAAACACACAATGTCACATTAAACTCAATGCAGTCTAAGCTAAACTATTGCCTGGAAAGTTTGCTCAGTCTTACTGTCCATCCATTCATGCGGGTAGCGGCCTCCGGCGGTCGCTGTGGGGTCCTGGAGAGAACAGTCTTGGCGTTGTGAAATTGTGGAGGTTTCCAGATATGAGGCGCGCGGCGCAAACCGAATCCTTGTTCCGACCCCCGGTCGGTCGTCAGCAAGGCTCCTCCTGGAGCTCGTCGTGGTTAGTTGGCACAGTGTCGGGTGTACGCTGGTTTCCACGTGGGATGGATCAGGCTTTGGTCGCCGCAGGCGAGCTAAATCGGCAGAGCCTCGTTGCTGCGTACAGTGACTTTATCTTTCCGTTTAGATAAATCGGTGACTCCCGCGATCTTAGGCGTTCTGCAAGCCCTTTGAATTGGAGTTCTACAGTATGTGGGCACTCAAGGGACAGTGGGAGGGGAAGAGAGAGGGCGAAAAGAAAGGCGAAAAAGAGGAGGCGAAAAAGAGAGTGAGTGATTACTGTCCCTAACTTTTATACCTGGTGGGGGGAGGGGGGACCCATGGAGTGTGATAAGGATCTTGAATGCGGCGTGTACTGATGATGTCATCAGATGCGCGTCAGATGCGCTGCATGTTCTTAAAGAAGGTAATTTCCATTTGGAGGGCACAGACTGACCGAGTGTACCTATGAATGTTTTCTCCGTTTGTGCTCTGCTCTTCTACATTAACTTTTCAATTTACAGATAGCGCTGGTTCGCCAAGGCATGGGTCTCACCATCGGTCTATTCTTCTCTTTTATGAGCGCAGCAGTGTCAAGCGCACCAAGAAGTTGGCTATTAAAGTGAACTACTAGGTCGTGTAGGGAGCTGGTGGAGGGGAGAGACATGGTGGCTTGACTTATGATGTCGGAAGATTTGGCAAGTGCAGAGGCATCTATATAGCATTTCTTAATTAAATTATTTACTTTTTGCTTTGTAGTGGAAATAGGCACTTCAAACAGAACACAAAAATGATCGGAGATGGCCAGGTCAGTGATAGCAGTAACATCAATGCCAATACCCTTTGATAAAACTAAGTCAAGAGTGTGGCCATGTCTGTCCGTTGGTCTCTTAACATGTTGAATAAAATCAAAAGAGTCAATGAGATTTAAATACTCTAGTCTTTGCGTTGCTCTACATATAAGTTAAAATCTCCAATAAGAATTGAATCATCGAAATTAGTACAAATATGGGATAAAAATTCTGAGAATTCAGATAGATAGAAAGCCTTTATTGTCATTGTATAGAATACAACAAAATTAGGAGCGCTACTCCTGATCAGTGCAATTAAAAGACACAGAGAAACAAAAACAAAACGACACAAAACAATCTCAGCAAACAAACAACCACAGCCAACAACACAGGTTCTAAAATAGCATCACAGGTTCTAAAATATACACAAGTTCTAAAATACATACAGGTTCTAAAATAATAAGTAAAATAAGTAAATACAATGTAATCTAGCACTGGAATAATTGTACTTGTTACACTAGGATAAATGGAATTATTGCACCAATATGAAAGTAGTTATTGCACTAGAATAAATGTAATTTTGCACTAGTATGAATGTAATTATTACACTAGAATATATGTAATTATTGCACTAGTTCCAGTTGGTTTGCCCTAGAAAGACAGTCATCATATTGCACATGAGGGGTCATTCAGTGCTTGTTGGAGTTTAGTGTGCTTATGGCCAAGGGAAAGAAACTGTTCTTAAGTCTGGTGGTCCATGCTTTGATGGTCCTGTAGCACCTGCCAGAGGGCAACAGGTCAAACAGAATGTGTCCAGAATGAGAGGTCCTTTAGAATGTTTTTGGCTGTGCCTCGGCAGCGGGAGCTGGAGATGTCTTTCAGGGAGGGCAGAGGGCAGCCGATGATTTTCTGTGCAGTGTTGATGACCCTCTGAAGAGCTCTCCTGTCTGCTGCTGAGCAGCTGGCATACCGCACTGAGATACAGTACACCAGTACTCTCTCGATGGAGGAACGGTAGAAGGCCTGAGCCTTCCTGAGCACTCTCAGGAAGTGTAGTCGCTGCTGTGCCTTCTTAACAACCACAGTGGTGTTTGCAGACCAGGAGAGGTCCCTAGAGATGTGGGTTCCCAGAAATTTGATGGTGGGAACCCTTTCCACACAGTCCCCGTTGATGTAGAGTGGGGCAGGGTCTGCTCTGTGCTTCCTGGAGTCAATGATGAGTTCCTTTGTTTTTGTGGTGTTCAGTGTCAGGTTGTTTGCTGAACACCACACTGTCAATTTCTGGACCTCTTTTCTGTAGGCCGATTCGTCTCCTCCTGCGATAAGCCTGACTACAGTGGTGTCGTCCGCAAATTTTATGATGGCGTTGGTGGGGTGGGTTGGAGTGCAGTCATAGGTGTATAGAGCATAGAGTAATGGACTCAGCACACAGCCTTGTGGAGAGCCGGGACTGAGCGTGACGGTGGAGGAGAGGTGGGGGCCAAGTTTAACAATTTGTGGGCGGTTAGTGAGGAAGTCCTTTTTTCAGGTGCAGGTGGGAAGGGGGGGGTCTAAGTCAGACAGTTTGCCGACTAGTATGTCTGGGATGATTGTACTGAATGCTGAGCTAAAGTCCATGAAGAGCATCCTTACGTAGCTCCCCCGGTGTTCTAAGTGACTCAGCGCGGTGTGAAGAGCTATGGCGATGGCGTCTTCCATGGACCTATTTGCTCTGTAAGCTAACTGATGTGGGTCGAAGGTGGAAGGGAGGCTGAGTTTGATGTGCTGTGAGACCAGTCTCTCAAAACACTTTATGACTACTGATGTGAGTGCAATTGATCTGTAGTCGTTAAGATTGTCGATGGCTGGCTTTTTGGGGACAGGGATGATGATGGCTGACTTTAGGCAAGGTAGGATGATGGCTTATGTTAGGGAAAGATTAAAGATCTTAGTGAAGAGACCTGAGAGCTGGTCAGCAGATGCTTTAAGTACTTTCCCGGGTACTCCATCAGTACCAGCGGCCTTCCTCGGGTTTACCGGCCTGAGCACACGTCTCACTTTGTGTTCCTGTAGAGTGAGTATGTGGGTGCCGGAGGCTGGTGGAGGCAGCGTATCTATGTTTAGCCTTTTTACCTCATAGTTTGCAAAGAAACAGTTCAGTTCGTCAGCCAACGAGGCATCGGCATTGACAGTCACGGGGTTGCTGCCCTTGGAGGGGTTGCTGCCAGAAGTTTGCATTGTGTTTGGGAGATTGTCACAAGAAGTGCTGGAGTGTCATTTGGCCTTCGCAGTGATACAGCTACATATTCAAAGGCAGAGAAACGACCGAGGTCAACCTTGGAGCAAAGGAAATTATTTGAGAAAATAGTAGCAACACCACCCCCTCACTTATTTGGCCTTGGAGAGTGAGTGAAACTAAAATCAGGGGGGAAGCTTCGATAAGACTGGCAGAGTTAGCAGGGGACAACCAGGTCTCAGTTAAAAATATAAAATGTAGATTGCGATCAGTAATCATAACTTGGATAAAAAAAAGCTCTTGTTGGTGAGGGATCTTACATTAAAAAGAGCCATTTTAAGCTTAAAATCTTGTGAATGATCGGAAAAGGGAGTATGTTTATCTATAAAGGGTTGAGTACAGACAGGTGTAAATGTTCGCTTAATATTAACAAGGTTTTTCTGAACCATAATATTTTTTTGCGACTGCCTGTTGCGAATCCTGACAGGGATGATGAAAATGTCATTAGATGGTCCGAGCCTGGTAGAAAGCGTATCAGTGTACGAGGTGGAACCATTGTGGTAGGGACTAGGACCGGGGGAACATCAATCTCTGATGGACCGGCCAGCAGCACATAGGTGGGTAGTACTGTATGAAAAGTTTACAGACAGAATTTTAGCCCCCAGAATATTTGGATATAGACCATTATCTCTGAACAGTTGCCTGCATTCCCAGAAAAGGTTAAAATTATCAATATAAGAGACATTATGGAAGTCGCAGGCCGAGGAGAGCCAAGTGTGCAGGGATAGTAGCCTGCTGAAACGTCTGTAACCGGGCTGTAAGTGGGGATTGGACCAGACACGTAAATGCCACTCGCGGATTTTTTCAGAGTGTTGCATAAGTGCACAAAGTCGCACTTAAGTAGCTCGGACTGCTGATTGCAGATGTCATTGTTGCCAACATGGACAATTATTCTATCAACACTGGGCAAACTAGATAATACCTCAGGAACTTTGTCAGCAATGTCACGGACATTAGATCCAGGAAAACAGCACGTTGTTGCTGATCTTACTCTGACATGTTTAATTATTGAGTCACCTAAGATTAAGGTTGTGGGCTGACTGGCGGATTTGGATTGGGAGGATTCTGGAGCCCCGTTGGGCCTTCTGGAGTACCAGGTGAGATTTCGGCAGTGAGGGGGAAGCTGGACCCAGGCTTGAAATTCCAGCTGGCAGTATAGGCTGCTGCGCCGGACCAGGCGGAGGGAAGTCCTGCTCGTCCAGGATGGAAAATCTGTTGGTCAGCTGGAGGGCCTGAGGTGGATGGGGACGACAGGGGAGCTTCCCACTATGTTTACCCTTATGGGCAGCAGACTATGGCTCCTTCTGTCTAGGAGTGGAGCTAACCAGGGCCTTGGGATTAGCTCCCAGCTGGGTCCAGTGGTCTGCAGCCTGGGCAGCGGCAAAATCCAGACATGAGACGGTAGAGTCCAGTTCTCCGGTGGTTGTGGTGGTGATAGCGGGGCCAATGGCGATCAAAGAGTCAAGGATCTGTTCATCATCTTTGATCTGGTACAGAATGGATATTCTCTCTTCCAACTCAGAGATTTTCTGGGTGAGGCGGGGACAGCTGTCGCATTCGGATGGTGAGGTGAGTGGAGGCATGACTTAAAGGGTCCGGTGGTGGTCACTAAAGAAGGAGAAACCGCTATGGCCAGTAAAGGGAGTCGTGACAGGGGTAAATGCTACTGTCTTTGGTGTAGTAAGCAGGCAGCGACACAGGGCGAGACTTACCCGCGAGGGTTCCACATTAGGAGCCCACAGTGGAAAGTACACTTGAGAACAGAACCAGTACACACAGGAAGTCCTACTGGGAACGAGACTTACCGGCACAGGCCCAAAGACTGGGCCTGCTGCAATGGATCAGCCTCCAGTAAGCAGGTTATATAGCTGCGGTTTCCTCCCGGTTGGTGGAAGAGCAGTTGTTCCATTGCATTCTGTTTGAAGTCAAAATGTGCCAAAATCACCAAAAGTTATTGAAAATGTTGTCCTTCTTCAGCAAGCAGTCTCACAACCAACCCCGGTCTCCCCTGCAGTCGACACTGTTAATGCAATAGCTACCCGCCTTCCATGACTTTTACAAAATATTTTGGCTTAAGATTACTGTGTTCTATAAAAAATTTAATCAGTAAAGAAATACGGGCAGCTTGTGCCATTTTCTTTGCAAAAATCCCCCACCAGACAAAAGGCAGCAGGATTTGGCACTCAGCCAAGTATGAATGTGTCGCTCTCTCCCCTAGCACGCTATTGAGCGACTGAATTACCATATATAATCACCCAAAATTCATTCATTGCAGTCATGTGATGACATTAATAAAGATTCCAGGGTGGGGATGAATAAATGTGGGCATTGTAGTTGATAGGTTCAGAACTTCGTGGAGAGAAATTGAGACTTTGATTTAACTGAATAGAGACTTTGATTTAACTGAATAGACTACATGACAACTGCTGAAATGGACAGAAACAAATTCTGTATTTTGTATTTCTTTTAATTATTTTTCTCCTGTTTTGCACATTTTAGCACTTTTCTCAGTGTGCTGGTAATATGACTAGATACAATTTTCCCTTAGGCTTAGACTATATAACAAAACACAAAATTGAAAAAAATAGTTTAAATTTCTTTCTAGAAAATGGTTTTACAGTATAGGTGTCATAATATTTATGAGATTAGGTTGTGGTGGGTGCTGAAATCAATGTGGTAATGTTGGACAGTAAGGTGTTAAAACCCATAGAAACAAATTTTTAAATGTTCTGTTTTCTCCAAAATTGGCAAGAAAGCAGAAAGAAATTGATGAAGAGTGTGATATTATGTTATCTATTGCTTAAAGAGATATAGACAATCAGGTATGTAGTGTAGTGCTCTTTTATTAAGAAAAATGGATAGCTTGTTAAAATGCCGGGTTTGTAAACTCATAACAAGCTGAATGGAAAATTGGAAATTAATTTTTTATTTTATTTTATCAGAGAATAACATCCTCCCGTCCTCCACCATTCAGTTGTTAAATAGCAGACCAGAGGAGAGACAGAAACATTTGCACATATAGATATCAACACCTGACTGTTATGGGGGTGTGAAAAAAATGGCAAAGATGGCCAGTATTTCTTTAAATGGTAAATGACTGCATTTTATATAGCGCTTTTATCCAAAGCGCTTTACAATTGATGCCTCTCATTCACCCATTCACACACACACTCGCACACCAACGGTGAAAGGCTGCCATGCAAGGTACCGATCAACTCATTGGGATCAATTAGGGGTTAGGTGTTTTGTTCAGGGACATTTCGACACCCCTCTTTACTGAGTCTAACTCAGTAAACTGTCTTACATTTTAAGTACTTCTGTCAGACATAGCCTAAATTATTGAGTTTGTTTGAATAAAAATATCTAAAATTTCACCGAACTCCTAAGAAATGACTCAAAAAAAATTGTATTAGTTAACTTCGAGGTATTCACTATCACAAACAAGTAGCAACTAATTCGTTTTATGGCCACCTTCATTTCCCTTATGTTTCTCAAACAACTACAGTAGTTCCTTATCAGTGTCTGCTTCAGTATTGCTGGATTAACGTTATTGACCAGTCACCTCTGGTAAAAAAGTTCAGCGCTCCTTTCATTTAAGGTCAAATATCTGCAGCTGGTGCAAAGCACACTTGCATGAGCACACAACTGCTGTAACTATTGACTAAATCTTGACTGACTTGTCTCTTGAAGTAGTGTATGATATTGTGCCTCTGAACCTTTTTTAGTTTTTAAAAGGGACATCAAACTGGACTGCTGTTTTTAACCGACCTGCTGTTTTTTTCTGTCTGCAAGACTCACTTTTAACTGGTCATTTAACAAGTAAATAATTTAATAGCTTTAGGTCTAAATTTTTTGTTTTGTTTCAACAGTGCACTGACAGTTCCACAATGCTACTTTTTCACTTTTTAATTTAATTGTGTTAGTGTGTGCATGCATGTGAATGACGGTATTTCGCTGTGTGTCCTGCTGTGTGTCTTTGTATAGGCTGATGTGGGAGCGTGAGCTGGCTGAGTTGCAGAAAGAGGCAGACAGTCTGCGCAATGAGGCAGAGGAAACCAGTCAGTCTGCACTGAGTGATGAGGTCAGTCTGTGTACTGGGGTTGGCATTTTGGGGGAAAAAAAAAATCACACCATGATTTTTCCTGATGTTTTGGTGATACACAACACATATCACAATATTTCTTATTCATATGTAATATTGCTTATAAACAGAATTACCATCATGTGATTAAAAACTCAAATATATATATATAAATGTTTAAATTGAAGGAACCACATGCTCCACAGATAATGGGGCAAATGATTTCAGAAGGATGGCAATGCTAAAATGTATTAATTCTATTCATACACAGAATTTAATTTAAATTAATCCTGATACCTTGAAACCATGAATGTCGCTAAATCATGATTACCATTGTATCGTCAACTTGATACCAACTCATTTACGTTCACATTCTCCTCTTCAATTAATCTCTCTGTGGCAGCCTCGCTGCACTACCTTGTCAAATAATTTCTTGTAATTGGCCCGCAGCTGCAATCTCACATCAGCTTCTTTATAATCTTTATCGGCATTTCGGTTTTAAGTGTAAAAACAATCATAGCCTTTTAACGTTGTGGAATTGCACATTCAGATCACATAGTTCAGCCGTCGTATCTTTGATCAGGCATTCACCTCCCTCCCCCTCCTCCCAAAAAAGGAAAATGGTTCATCTGTCCATGAATGAAAACATTGGACTTTTAATGCCCTTATCTGCATAACCCCCGGGAAAACACATTCCCACCTGTGTCTGTTCAGGAAGAGTTCAGATGTTAATATCAGGTACATTTTAAGGCTGTAATCCATATCTGTTTGGATTTGAGTAAATTTGTGTACATTTATCTTTGTGGGTGTGGGTGTGTGTCTGTCTATGTCTGTGTCTGTGTCTGTGTCTGTGTGTGTATGTGTGCATGCAGATATCAGCCTTGGAGATGCAAAGGGAAGTGACCATCTCACAGGCGGAAGAATGGATTGCTGAGGCAGAGCAATATCTCCAAACCCTCCGGTACAGTCTGTCTGCCTGTCTGACTGCATCAATCTAACTTCCATGTCTGTTTGTCTTCGTGCGGTTTGTTCCTTCCTTGAGAAACCTTTACCTGTTAATGTTAGGAATCAGAGATTTAGATGCAGTAGGGGTTCCTCTGTATCGGTATCGTAAAGGGTTAACCATAATTTTGGCATTTTGGTTATTACGATTACAAATATTAATGGTAACATTAAAAAAAATCATTTTTTTTACAATTTTTATATTAGAGGATGGCTTCAATCAATAGATGAGCAATAATAAACTGACAACAGTGTAATATAAGTAAAATGTTCTTATACAAATAATGCATCAAAGGTACAATCAATACAATTCAAGTACAATACAATTAAAAAGACGCTTGTCCACTCAAGTCCTCCAGTATAATGCCTAGTCCCTATGTGTATAGAGGCATGAAAAAGTATTTGCCTTTTTTTCATGTATCGCATGTATGTTGCACTGAATGGTTTCAGATCTTTAGACAAAGTGTAATATTAGAAAAAGTGTAAACACACCTCAGTAAACACAAAATACATTTTAAATATGATTTCATTTATTTAATGAATTTATTTAAAAGTTATCAAACACCCATATCACCTGTCAGGGAAATTACACTATAGCTATACACGGAGCACCGTGAAAGGACAAATGTAAACACACAAAATCACATTAATCTCAGTACAGACTAAAGTAAACTGCTATTGCCTGGCATGTATAGTCTTACAGAGATCCTGCCATGCATTTTGTCTCCCTTGGTCGTGGCTGGGTCCGGGAGAGAACAGTCTTGGCATGGAGGATTCCAGGCGAGAGGCGTGCAAGCCGAGTCCCTTTTCCATAGCAGCAGAGGCCCGTGGGAGTTCCACAGTATGTGGGAACTCAAAGGTCAGTGGCACCATGTGTGAAAGGGCAGGAAGAGAGAGGTCAATCGATTGCTGTCGCTCACTTTTATACCTCCCGCACAGGGTGTAAAAGTGAGCGACGGCAATTGCTTGACCTCTCTTTTCCTGCCCTTTCACCAAAGGTGCCTTTGAACTTTGAGATTTATAATGCTGCGCGCACAGATGATGTCATCAGATGTGCGTCTTGTTCTTACAGAGAGTAATTATTTTCATTTGGACAACACTGACAGACTGAGAGTACCCACACGCCCATGTGAAAAAGTAATTGCCCCCTTCAACTTAAGAATTGGTTGCACCACCTTTAGCAGCAATAACTGTGTTGCATGCCACGACACACCCCCTTTGCTGGACAGAAGAATTGGACACGGAGATACGAGAATCTCTGAGTTTATTCGGTAATTGAGAGAGAGTGAGAACGCGGTTACTACAAAAATACATAAAATAGCTTCGTCTTTCACCCTCACGGGATCCAGGTAAAAATAATAAAGCAACACAACAAATTTAAACAACAAAGACAAAAATAACCAAATCTACAAAACTTTTCCGTCCTTTTAGTGCTGAACCGTCTCCTCTCTCTCAGGTTGTGTTTTCCCGGGAAGAAAGCACACTTTAAATACCTGGATTAATTATTGATGCATTCCAGGTGCGTGTGCCTACTTAACCAGTAGGCGTGGTCCTCCGATTGCCCTGAATCTCTCCCACAAACTGCAACCAAACACTTCCTATAATTTGATATCAGTCTTTTGCATTGCTGTGGAGGAATTTTAGCCCACTTCTTTGTAGAACTGCTTTAATTCAGGCAAATTGGTAGTCTTTAAGCATGAACTGCTTGTTTCAGGCCCTGCCATAGCACCTCTATTGGGTTGTAAGAAGAAAAAGGAAGGTCTCTTGAAATTGATGGAAATTATTTATTAATTATTTATTTATTACGTATTCTCAATTTAGTGGAGTTAGTCTGAACCTCTCAGGACTGACATTACTTTTTTCGTACACTGTTTGTGGGAAATAGAAATTTATATTCAAAATAATATGATTTTATCAGTGTCTGGCCTCCCTAAATCAACCGGGTTGCATCAATAGGGGGCCTGATGTTCCATTCCCCTAGCCAGGAAAATCTATTGTATTGCTTAATCAAGTCTCCTTGTTTTGAATTATACCAATCAGTGGTGATGTCATTTATAGTTATAACAGCAATTGTCCTTATGATAATATGACTGAAACTATCTTGGCAGCAGGCACGGTTGATGTGCTAGTATTTGAGACTTGAGTGGATAATCTTAAAGGGTTCAAATTAGGATTTTGACTAGGCCATTCCAAAAACTTAATTTAGTTTCTTTCCAGCCATTAAGATGTGGACTTGCTTTTGTATTTTGGACCACTGTCTTGCTGCATAACCCAATTATCCTTCAGTTTCAGCTTACAGATAAATGACCAACATTCTTTAGAATTTTCTAGTGCAGAGCAGAATTCATGGTTCCTTCATTAATGGCAAGTAATCCACTTCCTGAGGCAGCAAAGCATCCCCACACCATCGCACTACCAACACCATGTTTGACTGTCGGTATAATGGTCGTACTGTGAAATAATGGGATGCGTGTCACCCAAAAAGTTCCACTTTTGACTCATCTGTCCATAGAACGTTATCCCAAAAGGCTTGGGGATCATTCATGTGTTTTTTTTGCTAATGTGACATGAGTATTCATGTTTTTCTTGGTTATCAGCGGTTTCCTATACTCTCCCATGAATTCAATTTTTTTGCCCAGGCTCTTTCTTATTGTGGAGTCTTGAACACCTTAGCTGAGGCTAGAGAGGCCTGCACTTCTTCAGTTTTTGTTTTTTGTTTACTTTGGTTCCCTTTGTCTAATATTACATTTTGTCTAAAGATCTGAAACGATTCAGTGTGATAAATATGCAATAATAGAGGAAATCAGGAAGGGAGCAAATACTTTTTCACAGTAATGTATATGTCAGTAGCAAAGCAGAATTGTGAGAGTAATTGAATGTGAGAGTGAGTGAGCATGTGTGAAAGAAAGAGGGGTGTTTGTGCACATACTTGAGAGCGCATACATGACGGTGTGTGCTTGTGCATAAGCCTACGTACGTGCACTTGTGTATATGTGTACGTGTGACCACAGGTATGAGTGCACATGTTGGAGAACAAATGGTCATTAACCAAAATGGATAGAGGAAAGGAATGAGCCTTCTTGCCTACCCACGTTTGAGACTGTTGACCTAGTTAGGAGTCTGAGATCAGAATATCAGCTGGAGTTAGTAACAGGGCTCAAAAGCATGCAAACTATTATTTTGGACGAACAGAATTTATGTGCACGCTGACAAACGGTTTAAAATGAACCTAGCCTAATGCATTGTATTACGGAATATGAATGTCTTAATCACTTGTCAGAATATATACAAACTTCCTGAGGATTTGATATGTAGGTTTTATCCGTGTTTAGCCATCTTTACACAGAGCATAAATCCTGGTTAATTGGTGGGGCTGACCCATGTAAGAATTTCAAATAAAAATGATGGTGTTGAAGATAAAGATAACAAACCACGGAGTCAGGAGCTCCTTTTGATGTTTTACTAAAATGACCGATCCGTTGGTGCAAGTACACTCTTCAAAAATATTAGGTCATTACATTTTTAAAAATAGTTTTCATAGACAAAGAACTGTTGGTCCAGCTTATGAGATTTATTCAATCACCATGTGGAAAACTTAATTGTTGAAAACCAATCATTGGTTAAGGAGTCCAATCCAAGACTGACCATGGGGGCAAACTTGACTGAAATATAGGCACTTGATGCACTTGATTACTGCAGCTGGTGTCTATACCCTCTTTCTTACATTCCAGCAGATACATTGTATAGGTTGAAGCAGCGTACAATTAGACATATTGGCTATTAAATGTGAACATTGAGCACATAGTGAACTATTTGTATTCAGTTGACAATTACATTTTTTACAATCGCTTTATGTAAGTCAACTTTTCAGCCATGACCCATCACCCGGTATCAATGTCTGTGTAAAGATGTCAAGCCAAAATAAAGGCTAGTTAAAATAACCCAGCTGTGACTCATCTCACGACATAGGAAAAAATCCCTTCCAGGCCCGGTATTTCTTCTGTATAAAGTAAAGCCGGAGAAATGCTGGTGCATTTCCATGGTAACATTCCATCAGCTGTCAGCTGTCCACGTGAGTTACTTAGTGTCGATAGCAACAGAAACCGTTTAGTAAACATAAAATCTCTATTTTGAGGGGTAGATTAAATAGTAAGAAATAAAATGATGGCCACTGCAGAGGATAGAGGAAATAACTGGAAAGAAGTGAAGGGAATTTTTCAATATTTGTTAAAGGGAAATTATTAAACAAATTTATGGTAGAGTCTGTGATTCTAATGTTTACCAAATGAAAGACTGGAAAGACTGAAAGCTGGAGGAATAAGGTGAAAAAAACAGTATGTTACCTCAAAAATACAAATGGAACAACATACAGTTGCAAGAAAAATTTGTGTACCGTTTAGATTTGGCTGTCTTTCTGTATAATTACTCATTAAATATGTTTTGGTCTTCATCTAAGTCACAATAATAGACAAACACATTTTGCTTAAACTAATAACACAATCAATTGCACTTTTAATGTCTTTATTTAAAACATTGTCTAAACATTCACAGTTAATGTTGGATAAAGTATGTGAACCTGTGTATCTAGTAATCGGTAGGACCTCTACAGCAGTAACCTCCAACAAATGTTTCCTATAGCTGCCGATCAGACTATTCCTCCTTACAAACTGCTTCAGTCCATTGATATTTCTTGGTTTTCTGGCATGAACAGCCCTCTTCAGGTCATGCCACAACATTTCAGTTTGGTTAAGGTCCTGACTCTGACTTGGCCATTCCAAAACATTAATTTTCTTTAGTTTAAACCATTCTGTTCACTGGGTCACTGTCTTGTGGCATCACCCAACTTCTATTAAGCTTCAGGTGACAGACCACTAACCTGACATCCTTCAGTAAAAGTTATTGATACAATTTTGAATTATTTGTTCCCTCAATGATTGAAAGTTGTTCAGTCCCTGAGGCTGCAAAGCAGCCCCAAGCCATGGTGTTCCCTCCACCATGCTTCACATTTGGGATGAGGTTTTGGCGATGGTGTGCAGTGCTTTTTCCCTCCAAATATAGCATTATAGCATGAGATGTACAGCTGTGTTTTTTTTGGAGAGCCCTGGTTTCCTCTGTGGTGTCCTCCCATGAGTACCATTCTTGTTTAGTAATTTTCTTATAGTGCGCACATATACAGAGGATTTAGGAAGTTAAAGAGATTTCTTCAGCTCCTTAACTGTTACCCTAGGGTTCTTTTTGACCTGCTTCAGCATTGTGCACTGCGCTCTTACCATGATCTTTGCAAGATGCCCACTCCTAGGGAGAGTAGCAGCAGTCCTGAATTTCCTCCATTTGTAGATAACTTGTCTTATTGTGGATTGATGAACACCCAGGCCTTTATGCGTCTCTACAATTTTTCTTCTTTCTTCTAAAGTCCTCTGAAAATGGTATTGGTCAGGGCATAGTGCACATGAACAGATGGTGCTTGAGAAGTTTGAGAAGAAATCATCAGCATATAAATGGATATTACAATCAGAGTTGGTTAAAACATGCGAAAGGTTATTAATATAAATACAAAATAATACAGGACCCAGGATAGAGCCTTGAGGGACACCTTTAGTCACTACCAGAATGGAGGACTTATGGCCATCCACAAATACACATTGGGTTCTATTGGAAAGATAATTTGAAAACCAATTAACTGTATTAGACCCAAAACCAATGTCATTTAATCTACCAATTAAGATGGAGTGGTCAACTGTATCGAAAGCCTTAGAAAGGTCAAGAAAAAGGGAAGCACAGTATTGTTTATTGTCAAGGGCTTGGACTATGTCATTGATTACTACGGAGGCTGCAATGATTGTACTATGACCAGACCTGAAACCAGAAAAAGAAAAAGAAACCAGAAATATACAGAAATCCATGTAATTTCAAAGTGTTCACAAACTTGTTCTTGCAACTGTATATAGCCCATATGTTTGCTAAGGAATAATTATAGACTCAATGCCAGTTCTCCTGTGGAGTGTAATGACCAAATACCACGTAAAAGCTGATAAAAGAATTATTATGTAAATTGGCCATTATTTATTTTTTTCACGGCTCTTGATTATTAACCAGTTTATTCATTTATTATTCATTCTTAACCAGTATAGCAGTGTTGTGATGGATTTTGACATGTAGGTGTAGTTGATGTGCAGGTGTGCTGTAATAAAAAGCTTGCTATGTACCTGCAGGTTAGACACATCTCAGCAGCACTTTCAGCATAGACTGGACTGGGAGAAAAATGTCAGCATTGGCTATACCTACATGAGAAACCTGAAGGTAAGACTAGATGAGACAGATGGTCAGGGTGAGAGAGGAGAGAAGATACTGATTTTTCTTTTCTCTTTCAGGATCAGTTCAATGAGCAGTTGCAGTGTCTCCATAGAGGACAGCAGCTGGACAGTCTTTCTCCTATTTCCCTACCACCCCTACCCCAGGTCCCCACGGTGAGTGCCTGTCAGGGGAGCTGTGAATAATTGCCATTACTGAATGGTACCCGTATGTAAGTAAAAGGTACCTACACCTGTGTGTAATTTACAGGGTTCATACACTTTTTCACCAATGATTTTCAATGATTTCTCCACAACCTTTAACTGAATTTCCATGAACAAAACAAATGACTATCTCAGCGGGACGATTTAAAATTATTTATTGTAACACTAAGTAAAATTAGGTCTGCATCTGAAACATATGCTGCCTCTCTAAAACAAATAAACACCAGACAGACACACTTAGATACATTCTCTCATTTTAATTCAAATAGTTTAACATTTTTGTCAATGTCTCAAACATGGCTCGAAATTGCGACCATTTTGGTTGCATATGCGACCGAAATTTAATCTGTGCGACCTCGAAATATAATTGGGAGCATCTGTGCCAGTGCAAATAATTGTTCTGGTGCGACCTTTTTTCTTTTTCTAGTCGAACGTCTCTTTCTCTGTACATTCGCTAGTTAGTACACTCAGTATGTGCCTTGTGAGCTGACGGTGACCCTTCTAACCAGTCGCGAGCTTGACATTCTTACCTTTTAAGAATTGGTTAATATTAGTCTTCAATCACTCCCTTTCGCTGCACTCCACTGTCACGCGACACAGAGAGCTAACGCGTTAACTAATGTTACCTGAAGACAAAAGTTTATGTTCAATTTATTAGCGTTATCGATCGAAAGCTGAAAAGTTGAAGCGAAGAATTACGGCATTTTTTTGAAACGTTAACTTAGTGTTTTGTGTAGCGACCCGGTTGAAACAGCTAATTTCTCCGACGCAGTTTACTGGCGGTTGATTTAATTAGCGGTATGAATGTGACGAGAAGCGTTTTGTCGTTTGAATGCATAACACGCAATTCCTTGAAGAGTCGACACATTTTAGGCGTGACAGTTTAACTGTTACTTGTAAACCGTACTGTTATATTGTCGTTTTTTACCAATAAAAAATCTATTGCATATATTGTTGGTGCTCCTTACATTTTGGTGGGTGCTCCTAACTTTTTGAAGTTGGGACCACCAGTGCTACCAAGTAAAAAAGTTAATTTCGAGCCCTGATATATTATTGAAGCTGCACTTCCCTAGCATAGACATAGCTCAGGAGGTAAGACCGATTGTCTGGCAGTCGGAGGGTTGCCGGTTCAAACCCCGCCCTGGGCATGTCGAAGTGTCCTTGAGCAAGACACCTAACCCCTAACCCCTAACTGCTCTGGCGAATGAGAGGCATCAATTGTAAAGCGCTTTGGATAAAAGCGCTATATAATTGCAGTCCATTTACCATTTACCATATTGTCGGCACAGTAGGGCCTACGTTTACTAACTGCTACATTAGCAGAAGCGTGCCTGTTGGGCGTGCCTGTAAACAGACTGAGCCAGACCGAATTAACTTCTCACACCACCAAAATACCGCAAAGGTTACGTGCCAATTTACATTTTATTACTACGTATACTATTTTTATGATTGGATTAATTAGTAATTATATTTGATGCAACTTTAGCTATATTTCCATTACTTTTCAAAAAATATTATTTTCCATAACTTTTCCAGGGCCTGGAAATTGCATTTTAAATTTCAATGACTTTTCCAGGTTTTTCATGACCGTACAAACCCTGAATTTAATATTGCCTGTATGCTACCTGGTCATAATTGAATACAGCTTGTTTAGAAGTTACCTGTGTATTATCAGATAATTATCTGTCCTTATAGCTGGAGTTGGTTCTGGGTCCCATGACTCCCTCGTCCCGCCCCTTTGTGTCGAAGCAGATGGTTCCTCAGCTCCCTCCTGTCTCCACGACAATGTCCTTCCACCAGTACCACCGCCTTTCACCCGACTCACCTGCTAGAGTGACCCCCCAGACTGCGGCCTCCATCCCCCTGCATACCCTGTCCTCTGCCGCGGCGACTAAACAAAACCCCCCTCCCCAGCCCCCTGCTATCAGCCTTGCCCCTGCGCCCACCCCCTTTAACCCTGCCCAGCCCACTGGCAAACTGGACAAGCTGCTGGATAAACTAGGAGCTCGATTCCCAACCTGCAGCAGGTACAGCACTGCCTTTCACATATACACTCTCTATCTCTCTCTCTCCCACACACACACACACACACACACACACACACTTGCTGGTTGTCCATCGTATCTGATGATGAACATTTTCTTTATGTCTTGGTGGCTATATAGTTTAATCATGACAAATTACTTCTCTACAGCTTCTTTACTGTCTAGAGCAATGGTGCACAAATTTTGAGTCATAACCCAAGTTCTGGTTACGGGAGATATTTATTGGTTCATGAAATCATTATGAGTAACCCCAGATTTATACCAAACATGGCATTCCTACGGCGCTCTCGCCAGAAGTCATCTATGGAGAGAAGACGACCTGTGTATTTCCTACTGCACTCTGCTTGATGGTGCCAATTAAACAAACTGCTTATAATTGTCCTTGATGCTCTTGCTTGGCTAGCAAGTTCTTGTTTAGGCCAACAGTGCAACTATGGGTCAGCCAGCCAAACTTAGGTCATGGGGATATCTAATTGGTCATGGTATCATGTAGGCTACAGCCATAAACATGAAAAAAGTGTTACTATTCATTAATGCTATTCTGTGTATGTAGAAATAAATGCTAAATAGAAAATATAAAACTTGATAAAACACTTTTTGCATTTGACAGTGTATTTCATGTGATCATGTAAATATATGCTTTAAGGAGTGCCTTAGGCTGCAGACAGAACACAATCTGCTATTCAGTGATGAATTATTCTGGAGTCTTGGCATAACATCTATGAAGATGGTGACAAACTAAGCAAGCTGCTGGCTTGGCTTGAACAGCAGGCAGCTGCCCCCCATTTAATATCTCAGATCAAGTCGCCTACTGGAGAGGCGCTCATAGATCAATAAAATTATGAGATCAATAAAACAGTTGATCAGTTCTACCCGTACACTCTATAGCAGGGGTGTCAAATTGAAACCTAAGGGAGCTGTAGTGTCTACGGGTTATTGTGGTTTCCTTTCAATCAGCTGCCAATTTAGGCCTTGAGAACTAGGTGTGTGGATTCATTAGCCAATCAGCGACTTAAATAAAACACTTGTGCAGAGAGCACGTAATGTTGTAAGCAATATAAGTTCCAGTGGGACTTCTTCAAAATATCTTACCCTTCCCAGTGTTACTGATGAACAAATCTCTAAACTGAATGAAGAAGGGGCTGTTGAGTAGCTCTCTTGGTAAAGGCACAGCTTACACATGGGTGTGCACCATGAACTCGGATCAAATTTACTTGTTTTTTAGCCTTGTAAAAATTGGCTTTCACAGTGACATTGTGGATTAAATGCATGGATTTCATTTTTATATTTGTCTCCACTTGCTGCTGTCACTTCATCCTACACTCATTCTGATTTCTTACTACTGGGCAGTAGGACAAGACAGGGATGACTTTTGTTACCCCTTCTGTTTGTGGCTGGCAGTGAAGACCTGCATAGCTCGTGCTGCATAGGCTTGAGGGTGGGGCTGGGAATGGGTTGTTACATTACATTACATTACAGGCATTTGGCAGATGCTCTTATCCAGAGCGACGTACAACAAAGTGTATAACCATAACCAGGGACAAGTATGACGAAAACCCTAGAGAGAAGTACCAGTCCAAGTGCAGGGAACAACCGCATAGTTCAACTTGGACCCTGAAGGTTAAACTGATTAACACTAACACAAATGAGAACAGCAACAACGCAGTCTATGGAAAAATACAAGCAGTAGTTAAGACAGGTGCATTAACTAAGTCACCTACGAAACAGCTACCTAGTTACAATTACAGGGAGGTAGGGAGGGATGGAGAGAGGTGCAGCCTGAAGAGGTGAGTCTTCAGTCGTTGCTTGAAATGGGTCAGTGTCTCAGCTGTTCTGACCTCCACGGGGAGGTCATTCCACCATCATGGGGCCAGAACAGACAGGAGACATGTTCTGGAAGCGCAGGTGCGAAGAGGGTGAGGTGCCAGGCGTCCTGAGGTAGCAGAACGGAGGGATCTGGCTGGCATGTAGGGTTTGAATATCTTGTGGAGGTATGCTGGGGCTGATCCCTTGACTGCCTGGTATGCTAGGACCAATGTTTTAATTTTGATGCAAGCTATAACAGGCAGCCAGTGGAGGGTAGTGAGCAGGGGAATGACGTGGGATTGTCTGGGGAGGTTGAAGTTTGTGATTTACTCTCCAAAAATTTCTTCTATAACCTGAGCTTGGTCTAGAGCATCTTCGAGCGTGGCTTGGTGGGAGAGATGGACCTGTTGTTGCAACCACTCAGGTGTTAAACACCGGATGAAGGCATCCTTTGTAAGCAACAGTCTAACCTCTTCTGTGAAGGTTAAGTAACGTAGATCAGCTGCAAACATACCCAGCCTCTTGCCAGGTCTCCGGATCCTGTCATGAAGCTGCTGCCGTGCGGTGGTAGTTGGGGTGCCATTGCCAACACCATTCTAGTGCCAAGTGTAGGGCATGGGAGTCCCAGTGGACAGCTATCTGGACATCTAACAGCACTTTTTTGGCCTCCCCATATAGGGACGCCGCTAGTTGGTCCGTTTTATCCTGCTCCGTCCAGCCATTAGTCCAAGCGATCTGATTAAATTTAGCTTTAAAGGCCTCGTATGATGTTTGCCCATCATATTTGCCCACTTTCACTGTTGGACCCTGTTGATGCACTGCACCAATGTCTGGCCCAGTGGTCTGTGGGCCTAGGCCAGGACATGTCTCTGGAGCACTTTCGCCTGGTAGGGGAGTGGCCAGCTGGCGAGTTTGATTGCCAATAAAAGGGTTCCCCACTGCTAGAGAAGCTAATCCAAACAGTGGATTGCCAGTGACCGGGGGTGACGTGATGCTCGGTTGTGGGGGCTATGTCTGTATGGGGCTCCGTTATGCAGTTTGATTTGTTGTAGGCTAGCTGGGAAACTGTTGAGTGCTCATGCCTCCCAGTGCCTCTATGACATGGTGGGGTAGAGGGTTGCCAATGAGACTGACTGGGATTTCCCACCCCTGTGGTGCAGCAGTGAATGGATAATATGGGATCAGGGGCTACCCCGGAGAATAGGGTGGCATGGGGTTTGGTAACATGACGAGCCACCCTACCAGGGACCAGAGTGGCAAACAGCCTGGGTGCTATTTGGGGGCTTGGGGTTGATGTTTGAGCAGGGCCAGATGAAACCGTTGCAGAAGCCTCAAGGTGAAGGCTAGGGTGGCTAACTGGGGCAGTGTTCAGATATCCCGCAGTATTGGCATTAGCTGGGATGTTACTGTAGTTAACCACGACTCTGTCCGGATTCCTGGAAAATATTGTGTGGGCTTTAATATCAGTGCATGAGGCAAGTGGTAGGATGCAATAGGAGGTGTTCCCAATGTCAAAAAACGGCAATCCTTTGTGATTAATTACAGTCTTGGGATCTCTGCTAACTCTCCCTTCAGACAGATGAATTTGTCACGTCCATGTCGGGGCTTCCCCTCGATTGTATTCATTTTACTTTCTCTTCTGTTTGTTATGAATTTTTGGAGAAATGCGGGGGAAATATCCACTTTACCCACCTCCTCTGTCATTTTCTGTGCATGTTCGCTGACCATGTTTATCCTCTGTCTTTGTCGTCGACCTCAGTTTTTCTTTCTTTATTTATTTCTTTTAACACGTCTGTACACTGCCCGATTGCTCCTTTTCCTCCTGTAGTTAGCTAGTGGTGTTGAAGCGTGGGGTTTCCAATCCCGTTTTTGACTGCCAGTATAGTGCCTGCTAATAAATCCGGCACAGACATAATAAACTGTAGCTATCATTTTAATCCTTGTTAGAACATTCTAACACATGGAGGCATGGAGGTGTGCACTACCCTCTCATAAAACAAACGAAGGAACTCAAAACACAGACCCAATTTCTGTCTCTTTCCTGTTCCCCTCTAATTCTCTCAACCTTTTTTTCCCAAAAAAACCTGGCCAACCAAAAACAACACTGGGGATCTCTCTCCCGCCTGAACTACACGGACGGAGTGTAGCACAGTGGGTAAGGAACTGGACTTGTAACCGAAAGGTCGCAGGTTCGATTCCCGGGTAGGACACTGCCGTTGTACCCTTGAGCAAGGTACTTAACCGAAATTGCTTCAGTATATATCCAGCTGTATAAATGGATACAATGTAAAATGCTATGTAAAAAAGTTGTGTAAGTCGCTCTGGATAAATCTGCTAAAGTCTGCTAAATGCCTGTAATGTAATGTAATGTAACTATCTAACCAATGTTACCCCACAAAAATATTCCATGTGCACCTCCCTTCACTAAGAATGAAACAGACAACACACAAGAACCAAAAGCTAAAGCTGGCTTTGTTTTCAGCGTTACGCTATTGTAGAAGCACTCTTTGGGTATTTAACCTCTTAGCGCAAAGCCCCTAATGGTCGGCACGAGATTACTGAACTCAGACATTCAGTGCTACTGCAACCAAAGCATGAGTTAAAAACAGAAACCCTTTGTTTTAGTTTCATTAGAAGACAATACATGACAACTATGCCGAATACGGAGTTCCGCATCGCCACCATTGTCGCTATGGTCGTTCATTTAACACGCAATACAGCAGTGAAGATGCTGCTCACTGAATAACTAAATAAAAGAGACAAAGTTTTAAAAAGTGATACCATGTCATTCTACAGTCAATATCTGGGACTAAATATTAAATAAATACACAACCTTACCATTAGTTTTATGCGTAGAGATGTCCCTTTTGAGGCTGAGTGGTCATATATTGTCTTGGACAATCCGTTTGTGAAATATATGTGCATTTGTGATGCCTGGGTACCTTCCAAAATAGCTGTGCGTAATACCATACGTGTCGTTTACGGCGTTGTCGTCCTTTTTAATACAGTCTGGCTTTATTTACAGTTAATTTATTCAGTAGGTGAGAGTATAAGCTTTCTAACGATGTATAACGTGTTTAATTTTGTTTTTGGAATAGCGTTTTATAGGTCAGCTTAACCGAAATTCTTATCGGATTCACTTACGCATTCACTCTGTGGTAGCAGTAAAAGACGCTGCACCTAACAAAACATTGTCAACAATTTTTTGTAATTTATTGGAAAATACCATTATTATTGAGGACTTCTGGGCATGTTTGCTGATAGACCTATCTGACATCGTTTTCTGGCGCGAAACAGAAGCGGATTGAACTGTATCATTGATTTACTATCTCTGTCTCCATCTACTGTACACAGATAAAATTCCATCATTGCTATGTAAGTATTACTTCTCAAAATATTTTGGTTATACACGTTGTTTTTGAAATTGAGTCTTTAAATAGGTTAGTGGTATTATATAATGTGGATATCTCACACTGTAATGTAAGCGTAGTTTTTGTGATGCATGCAGCAGTGATGACGACAATGTTGCCAAAACGTGGTGGGCGGTTGAAAATTGTTTTCATATCGTCCCATCCCCATACAAGAAAACATACAAGAGTACAGAGTATAGAAATACATTCAAGAGTTAATTATTACACATTTAGGTACTGTACAGCATTGTGTGACAATATTTTTGCATTATTTTAAAATATGATATCAATGTTTCACCTTAAACCTTCATAAGGTGCTCATTTATATGCTTTACAATGGACAAAAGCATTATATTCCTTTTTGGAGAGATTATGAATGTGTTTCTGGACCCCTAGCTATTTAGACCACTGTACTGACAGAAATCTTGTAATTCCCACTTGAAAATGATGCAAAAGTGAGTTTCTTGAGTAAAAACAGTTGATTTGTTGTGAAATACATGAATTTGTTGTGATTTACAGCAATGCATAATTTAGACATTTTGGGTAGATTTGGAGATGCTGGGTACACTGCTTAGCTTTTGCTTGATACATCTTTAGTAGTTCTACATATCCACCCTTAGATTTTATGAACTTGTGATCAAGAGGTTTTTGATCCAGGACATGTATACTTTAACCTGCTGTATATATGAAATCTCCCAGTATTTCATTGCAAACTAAAAAAGAGCAAATTTTTGATTTTTTGACTAAACAATTGCCTTTGTGGCACTTTATTTCTTCCAATATAAAGTAATCTAAGCTCGTATTGTAAATGTTACAAATGTCTTGCTTGATTTAAGCCATTTTCAAAGTCTATGTGATGTTCACATCTGGAGTTATAAAGCTTTAAATAGGGTACCCCTTAAATGGGAAAGGATTGGCCAGATTTGGCATGTGCATGGGGGTTAGTATGCGAAAGGGTGTCCCCTATTGGTATTTCTAGGGATGCGTACATATTCACAGTTGCAACCCAAGTCGCAGGAAGCAAAATAGCCATTAGGAAAGTTAAGTTGGAAACCGTGAAGCGATATCAGGACAGTTTCACATTTAATCTAGGCGGGACAACCTAAAAAATTGTTTTCAGAAATCAACATGAATATTGCAATTAAAATATCACTAACTTTAAGTAAATTTATTGTGAACAATAATTGTCTATATATTGAATTTTAATGTGAAATATTGGCTGTTTTTTGTGACCTTTACATGTCATCACTGAAAAGAGTAGGACCACGACAGCCACGAAAACCTACAGTTTTCCATTACATTGTTTATATTTATGGGGTTCTGAAACTGACTTGTAAACTGGCTTGTAGGCTACTGGTTGATTTTACCCTCAAACTCTCAGAATTCTGACGCAAAACCAGGTAAGTATTTTTTGCTGGAAATCCCACCTGAAGTCCCAGTTGATTGGTTAATGGTTTAAAGACTGTATACATGTCAACAGTGTCAAGCATGAGACAACATTTAGGTAGCAAATAACAATGCTGAATACTTCTGACACATTTTATGCAAAAACGGTTCTCTCAGATCAATTGCTTGTCCTCACTGACAGCTGCCAAGTGACATCCATGAGGACTTTGAAAATTCATAACTTTTAAAGATTTAATTCCGGCTTCTACTGGGACCTGCTGTTTATTGATGGTGTGACAGAAATCTTGGTGCCACTGACCATAAACAAAGTTTCACTTTGAACAAATAATGTTAAACATCAGTTTTATAGGCTAGTGCTGTTGGCTTGTGCTAGCTAGGCTATACCATATGGTCTTGTAGAATTGCAATCAATAAAGGGTAAAAACATGCACTTGCTTCGTGTAAATTTGATCATCACTGCAATGAAGTTAAGACACTCAAACCACAAGTTCTGCGAGAAATGTATTGTCGAGCTCAGATGCACACTGCTGTCTATGTTGAAAGCTTACAGTACTTACATTTTAATAGGTAACATCGTTCAATCGTCAAGAATCAATATGAAATAAATACGTTAGCGTTTGAGGTGGTCAATACACGTCTCCCCTTGTGTGGTCGATAATAGGTGTTGCAGAGCTAGCAATGTATAGAGGAGCGTATCACACTTTCACCTGAGGTAAATAGACAAGGGTTCACCCAAAGACTGTAGAAAAAAAGACAGCCATGCACAACCGTGCAGCTCAGTATTCTGTAACCTGTGCCTTGGTAGCAAGCAGCCACAGCAGGGAAACAGACAGCACATCAAATAAAGACAGAGTACAGCTTCAGTTAAAAAAATCTGTAATGTATGAACAAATCATCGCATTTATTTTTTACTTGTTCGAACGGAAAACTGTAAGAGCCATTCCACTTGTCTGATCATAAAATGTGCTTGTCCCATACATGAATATTAAAATCACCAACTAGTAAAACCATATCAAAATCAGTACAATAGAGGCCAGTAAAACAGCAAATTCATTTACAAAACAACTATTTTCTTTAAAAGGACAATAAACAGCAAAGCATGGAACCAGTCTGTCAGATATAATTTAAAAATCCATTATCTCATTATCTCTATCTTCCTGGCGCATCCACTGGGGTCGGCCTGCGTAGGGCCCACTGCTTCTCCATGATACACTCCTGAGTTAGCCAGGGGCTGCAAAGACACCCAGTTATTGTATGTGGCCATAGTGAGGCCTGTCAGGAGTCTTGGTGTGGGAGACTATGTACTCGCAAGGGATGGCTTACATGCAAGGCCACTTCCCGGTTCACCACAAGGACTATCCAGCGGAAGCAAGAGGGTTGCAAACAGGTGGGAAGTACGCTCACATCTTCTCTTTAACTACACTGTTGGACAAGCAAGGATTAATTAAGAATATGTTTATTTTCTGAATCCAGTGGTTCCAACAGTCAATGCCCTTGATAAAATGTTCAGCACTCTGAACACTGAACTCAAGTGATATTGCGTGCTGGAACCCCTCACTTAACCTACATGTAAAATATATTTTATGTGATTTAATTTAATAATTTATTATTGTAAATGAGAATTATCAATTAAATCGCTGTATTCTTTGCTATGTCAGTCTACAGAAAACTGGTGGAATCAACCAACAAGTCAAAACAAGCTCTATACCAGGTTTTAAGAAGCAGTCAATTATATGAATTAATTGAAAACATACATTCTTTATTGAATGCAGGCACTATACTTCTAAATTACCCAACAGAAGACATAATACAAAACATTAAACAACTAATCTAGAAATACCAGAACATAGAGAGAGAAACGGATCAGCCAGACCTTGCAAAAGTATCACCCACTTCCAGTATAAGCGCCACAAAGAAACCAGTTAAAAACACACGACCAAGGAACCACCACCAAAATAAAAAGAGGGAAACTCTTCTTCTTCCAGGCTCCAAAACCAAATGCAACACAACACTTTTTCCTGTGGCAATCTTAAATACCTTACCCAGCATAGCTTGAGGATGTATTACATTACATTACACACAGTGTCCTGTGTCATCTGGTTTGTCTCTTCGGAGGAGGTGAGACCCATAGATTGTCAGCCTAGGGTATCTTAGGGTATCAGTGGAATTTGAAATTGCCTCCATCACATTTGCTTTGATGCTTGTGATGGGGAGGCCAGGCCACATTCTTATTCACTGTTTCACTCTCTAAGGCCAAAATCTAAACACTACATATCCTACAACTCACTACTGCAACACACACATCGAAACACCCTCACACATAAACACACTCCCAGCCAGAACAGGTATAGCACTGCCTCTAATTTACTCTCTCTCTCTCTCACTCATTCACTCACACACACACACGCCCACGTACACACAAGTACTCACAGGCTTATTTACAAAAAACGATACTATGATAATGGTTCATATGAGCCAGTGTTTAAAGTGGGGATGTAATGGCAGTTTGCATTTTTGTGATGGTTCCTCTTTATGGGTTCATGGTGGTTTCTTTGGTTAGGAGCACCTTGATCTTGGTGCTGCAGCAGATAAAGACATCGCGCTCGGGCACCATGGCTGGGCTGTCTATGGAGGAGCTCACCCTGCAGGTGGCACAGAGACTGACACAGATGGAGCGACCGGTAAGGCACACACTCACGCACGCATGCAAATGTGGTTAAACAGACAAGACCCACACTTGCAATAATCTGCACACTTGATAAAATGATTTACTTCATCATTCAGTCTGGGCTTCATTTAAAATATATATGTAAATATGACTCTTGCATGAATTGAGCAGATTTTCAAGTTTATATTTGTCTCAGCATTTGGGTCCACTCAGGCCTCCATCTGGAGCCAGGAACTTTTCTGGCGCAGCTCCCCAGCTCCAGAGAGCCCCTCTCCCCTCTCAGGGCCCAGTGGTAGCCCAGGTCTTCCAAACTCGACCTCCACAGGTACAGATTGGCAGATACTGCTGCAAAGCTCAGGTCACAATGACAATGTAGTACTACAGGTATGTTGTCTTAATACACTGTATCCTTCTCATTTTCCTCTAGGCTGTGGCTCCCAGTCTTAAAATGTGCCTGGTGTGTCAGAACCAGGTAGAGACGGGCAGTCAGCATGATGTCAGCTGCTCTCACATTGTTCACAAAGAGGTGAGAACCCTGAAACTCTGAAAGGCAATCTGCAAAAGCAAGGAAAGCAATCTGAAAAATGATCTGTAGAATAGTGAGAATGGCAGGTAAATGTGGAATTGTGGACCCAACTTGGTGACCTGCTCAATAGCTCAGTCTGTACAAAGACAAAGAATATAACGGCTGATCCTTCCAAACCATTGCACCTTCAGTTTGTAATGCTCCTTTCGGGAAAATGATTTAAAATAAGTACCAAGGGCAAAGAACTTTTTACTTTTAATTGGTCCTTTATACCAGTGCAATGCGACTATTTAACTCAATGTAATGAATGTATTCAAATTCAGTTTTCATTCATTTATTTATTATGTCCTGCTGCTGCGACACTTTCATTTTATTTGAATAAGTCTGAATTAGTCTACTTACGTGTGATTGTGTACTGTGTATATGTATTCAGTAGTTTTATTAGTGAAACCAAAGGCTAATTTAAATTTGAAAAACTGAACACTAACCCTGAAACACCCAACTATGGCTATAAAATGTATCAAAGGTTATCTTTAGGTTGCATCCATGTTTGAGTATTAATGATACTGTAGTTTGTGATACTGATTTGATTACTTGCTGCCTGTAAACTCCTGCTTGCATTTTGTTTCAGTGCATCAGCGTTTGGCTGCAGTCCACCAAGAACAACTCCTGCCCATTCTGTCCTTCCAAATAACCAAGAAGGAAAGAAAAGATGCACAGTCATACCCCAAGTTGTTGTAATGTTTTTCTCCACACCATATTGTCAGGTTCCTGATCTCTTTTCTAAATTATGAAAGTCATCCATATTACTCATTTGAAAATTGTACTGTATAAATTAAAACATTAATGTCCTTATCTGTTTATTTTGTTAGTTTTAATTACAGTAATAATCTTACTATGCACATGTCCTTCGGCCTGTAAAACTGTCAGAAAATATTCTGTTACAATGAAAATAAAAATGTAAAATTCCTTTGAAAATGGAATCCCTTAAATTTCCTGATTCTACCAAGATGTAGCCAGCTTTGCATTATAGGTTAATTGTTGGCTTGAATCTCCATCCAAAGATCATCCTGATTTAACAGGAAATAACTGACATCAAAAATCTATGTAAGCATTTTATTACACCATACATGTTCTGGATCACAACGTACATTTGTATAATCAAGTTATAATAACGATGTTTGGGATAAATGGCTTCACTCATGTTTCTGATTAGTCAGGATTGTTCAGTGGCCACTAGTTAGCCACAAAAACAGGATGGCCAGGTTAGTTTGCTAAGAAGTATCTAAAAGAGACTGCAGAGTTCTGGTGAAAAAAAGTCTTGTGGACTCATGACCATGATTCAATTGTGATGGCAAGAGCGAAGCACAGAGGTCAAAAGGAACTTCCCAAGATCCAAAACAGACCACCTCATGTGTAATGGTTTGGCATGTATGGCTGCCACAGGTACTGGCTCACTTGTCTTCACTAATGATGAGACTGCTGATAGCAGCAGAAAAATGAATTTTGAAGCTTATTGGATGGCGCTTCATCCTACAGCAAGATAATGATCCCAAACATTCTGCTTATGCAATAGCCAAAAACCTAGAAAATTCTTGACTGGCCAAGTCTGAATCCAGTTGAACATTCGTTTTATATGCTGAAGAGAGAACTTAAGGCAAGTAGCCCCCCAAAACATGATATTCAGCACCTGGTGATGACTTCAACGATGAATGGCATGCAAAGGATATGCAACAAATTATTAAACATAATAATTTGGGTGGGAGGGAGTGTGAAAAAGTGCCACTAGCAGAGGATGAGGCTCAGCAACAGCAGGAACAGTATGTTGTGCCCATAATTTTCAAGGGTTACGCCATGGTACAGGCCCACAGTAGTCATCATGGATTATTGAGAGAAAGTTTAGAGAAGAGAGGAGGACTACAAAGGAGCCTGGAAAAAGTGGTCAGACCCCTTGAAAGTTATTTTTGTCTGGATTACAAATGATACTTGTACATTTTTCCAGTCATTATTTGTCTTATAAACTTGCATGCTGTAATAGTAAATTTACACTATTAGCTGTCAGCAGATATTTTGAAGAAAAATGTTATACTGAAATATGCTGCTTGAATAAGTAATCACACCACACATGAATATTTGAGCCACCTTTTTCTGCAATAACAATTTTAATTTTGTTGGGATAAAGCTTTGCACACATCATTTTGGAATTATTTTTGCCCTGTTTTTAATGGCAGATTTGCTCCAGTTATTTAGAACCTGCTTGGAGTGATACAGGTCACTTTGCCAATGTTAGCTTGAGTTTTTCTTTAACCTTTTTGAGGCGAGTGTGTTTTTAAGACTCCTCTCTGACTCCTAGCTGTACCCTTTTCCAGACTACTTTACACATAGGTGGCTTTCACTGAGTTTCAGACTGCAAATGCCCTGAGTTTGGAGAACCTGACACCTGCCTTTGTGCTCCCACGTCAGTGGATGGGAAAACTACATTGGCACCTCCATCATGGGAAGGACAGGATGAGTTAAAGAGAAAGAAAATGATAGGGAGGGAAAAGTGCAGAGTCATCTGAAACCCAGCACCATCCATCATGGGGCATGCCGAGTTTTAAAAAGCTGAAAGTCACCATCACACTGTGCTACAGCATACACACACACACACGCACACACATGCTTGCACAAGTGCATACACACACTCACACTCTATTTGCTGAATTCCCTATTTTAGCAGATTTTTTAATTTTTCAGTGCCTTTAATGGATTCATAACTTACATGACGCGTTTTTTTGTTTTGTTTCTTCATTCATTTGTCTTTTAATTTAATAGCATTTTTGTTCTTATTTTTATTTTTATCAAGTCATTCATTTATTTCCACACAATACAGCACTGCTTTTTTATTATAAGCGATCAAGTAGTAAGCCCTTTTGGATTTTTTCCAACCAGCTTTACAGATAATTTTTTTTAGTTAGTGTGGATGCCTAAGTAAACCAACCAAGAATGCAAGTTCTCTTGCATTCTTCTTCTTTCTGCCAACATTTCTGCAAGCTTCTCCTCTGACAGCTTTTGAACAAGACATGCCATTTCAACATTCCCATAAAGAATTAATGCAGAATGAAAAATAAAATGCAAAGAATGGAGACTGTTCAGCCTTGTGATGACTTGACATGTGATGCTTTTTCAGCCAATAGAATACATTGAAATAGTCCACAAGATACTATTTCAGCCAATAGGACACATAGAAAAATGAAGGGGACATTTTGTGCTTGTAAAGTGAGCTACGCAGCTGATTAATAATCACCAAATACTTTATATGGTAATATAACAATAATATCACAACAGACAGGCATCGTACATTTATACAACAGGATTTTCAATTTCAAATTTGCATACCACAATGAAAAGTACATTTAGCTACTTGTATGGTGAGGCCAGTTGGCCAGCCGGTCGTTCAGTCTAACCTATAACTGCTCTACGTTAATATTTCCTTAATAATACTAATATAACTTAATACTGCACCCCTAACCACAAAAAATATGCCATATCTTGCATTATGTCAAAATGTTCTTTTGTTCATAATATAGGCCTATATTCCAATCCTTTAAGGAACATTCATTTGTTTTCCGTTAATATAAAGCAAATCACTTATCTCTTATCATCATGAATGGAGGTTTAGTGACACATTTTAAGCTGAAGATTAAATTTTTCCCCCTTTATTATTATTATTATTATTATTATTATTATTATTATTATTAATAGTAGTAGTAAACTTTACTATAGCAATTTTATTAGTGTTTATTTTTTAAATTTTTCAAATGAGAGGGGTGTGACAAGAATAACAGTTCACAAAAAGCACATTAAAAAAGTGTTTACTTATCAATGGTGATAACAAGTGACAACAGTGCAGATAGTGACAGGCTATAAACAGCATGTACAATATTTACACAGACATACCCACACACCCACAACTGAGGATTGGTATCCTGGGTGTTGCCAAAGAAAATAAAGTAACAAAACCAAACAAACCTAGCAATAACCAAAAAGTAGAGGAAGACCTACCTAGAGACATTCAAATCAATAGCCTACCTAATTACTCTAGCTAACAAACATAAATACAGAGGGTAGCAACCACTCCTAGACTAGTGTGCCTATACAGTAAAACCCATTAATCCTTTGTGCAAGTGTACAGAGGCTTCTGTCTCAGCTACCCCAATGCCTCAGCGTGGCAGACAAATGAAACAGTAACTAACAGGGAAAACAAGAGAAACAGGTACACTACTTATGATGCACAACCAAGGATTAACACGAAGTACAAATACAGGCAACCAACGATTTACACAGTATGGGAACACTAACGGAGCAAGTAATGGCGACAACAGCAAAAATACGGGATGGCCGGCGGGTAATTTAAATCGCCGTTGTCTTTGGATTGGTGGAAGGTAGGCAGGAACCAGCAGGATGATTATGAAGGGGGGTAGGAGTTGTGAATGGCAGCGGTTTCTAGAAAGAGACTGAAAACAGCAAGAGAGCAAGAGTGAGGGAGAGACACACGCATGCACACAGGAACACACAGGGACATAACACTCCCACTCACAAGAATGAACGTAAGTTTGTTCTATATCCCCACCCACAGGATTAATGAAATTAAATTAGTTGCCAGAGAAAAAAAAACGGAAATGCCTACACCCCAGACCCAGCTAAAATATTGTCAGCTCCTTTCTTGTGCTTAATTTATAGGTTGTAACTCTGTACAATCAATGACCAGCGCATTAACTACTGGTTATGATTATACATCCTTGACAAAAATGTGAGGGGGTTATGGTCGGTGTACACCATGATGAGGGTAGAACTAGACCCAACGTACACTTAAACATCTTGTAGAGCAAGCATTAATGCTAGCGCCACCTCCTCAGTGATAGAGTATTTCAGCTGGTGTTTATAAAACTTGCATGAGAAGTAACAAACTCAGGATTCTGCCTTTGTTTCCGTTTTTCCTTTTTTGGCCGCCAGATGGCGGCACTTCAGTTTTGTGTTTCAGCTCTTTCTCCCTCTTTGGTGTTTAATTGTATTATTGTTTTCAATTATTCAATCATTGTTTTTGTTTGTGTCTCGTTTTCCCTTCCTTCTCTGGTTTGATTGTGTTTTGAGTTCACCTGTGTCTTGTTATTTAAGTTCTTTGTTTCCCTGACTCAGGTGCTGGTTCCTTGTGTTTCCACCTGAGTGTTTCTGCTTGTGTTTCCGCCTCCGTTTTTGTCCATGTAGCCATGTATGCCCGTGTGTTTCTGCCTGTATTTTGCCCTGCCTGTGTTCTGCTGTGCATGTTTTTGAATTTCGAGGAGTTCTGTTTAATTGCCCTTTGTGGCTTCTTTGTTTGTTCCTTAGTTTGAAAGTAAAGTCTTCGTTTAAATTTACCTATTGGAGTTCTGAGTTTCTCACTCTGCATTTGGGTCCTACAACCCTGTTGCCTGACAGAAGAATCCAGCCAGTGCTGGACCCAGTGGAGTTTTTTTTTTCCCTTCTCTTTTTCCCTGTGTTTTTTGGGTTTTTTTGTTTAATATGCCACCAGTGTGGAGCAAGCCGGTGGTCTCGGGTAGGCCCTCCGAGACCAGCCCTGCCGTAGGACAGGCCCCCCTGTCCAGTTAGGAGGCATGACTGGTGGACATATGCTAGGGGTCGCGTACTCTGTTGGATTATGCGTCCGAGTTTAGCACTTGGGGCACACAGAGTGGCTTGTCCATGGCCATTCTGTGCCAGTTGTTTCGGGACAGATTGAAGGACTCCCTCCACGGTGGGCTGATTAATTCTGGGCTTGCTGAGTCGTCTGACTTTGCTGCCCTCATGGTGTCAGCTCTCCACTGGGAGGAGTATCTCCGGGGGGTCGCAGAGATGCCCCCACTGGCCAAGAAGTACTCACTGCCCAGAGTCCCGGAGCCCACACTGCCTAGTGCCCCTCAGGATCCGCCTGCCCTGTTCCGAGTCCAGCAGGAGCTGCCTGCCCTGTCCCGAGTGCAGCAGGAGCTGCCTGCCCAGTTCCGAGTCCAGCAGGAGCTGCCTGCTCCGCCCCGTGTCCAGGAGAAGCCTCCTGCTTTGCCCTGCGTCCAGGAGAAGCCTCCTGCTCCGCCACGCGTCCAGTAGAAGCCTCCTGCTCTGCCCCACGTCCAGGAGGGGCCGCCTGCTCAGCCCGTTGTCCCACAGGGGCCGCCGGCCCTGTCCAGAGTCCAGCAGGGGCCGCCTGCCCTGTCCAGAGTCCAGCAGGGGCCGCCTGCCCTCCAGAGTCCAGCAGGGGTCGCCTGCCCTGCCTAGTGTTCCCAAGCCCCCTAGTGTTCCCAAGCCGTCGCTGCCCAGCATCCAGGACCTTCCCCAGCCCAGGGCCCAGAGACCCCGGCCGTCCAGCAGCCCTGGAGCATTTCCACGGCCACGCCCTGGAGGGTCTTTCCTTTTGGGGACGGGGCCAGTCCGTCCCCCTAACCATTCGCCCATCAGTCTACCTGCCCCATTGTCTGTTTGTCTGCCTGCCTGCCTGCCTGTCTGCCCACGTGTTTGTCGGCCTGTTTGTTGACCTGTCTGTCTGCCCCCCAGGCCGTCGGACCATCGGCCGGTCTGTGCCCGCCTGTCTGCCTGTCTGTCTGTGTGTTGGTCCGCCTGTCTGTTGTCATGTTTGCCCATCTGTCAGTCCTTGTGTCAGTCTCTGAGTTCACCCCTCTCCTTCCCTGTCTGTCTGTCCCTTGGAGTGTCTGTCAGTCTTGCTGTGTATCTCCCCACCTGCTTGTCTCTCTGTCCTTTTGTTAGGCTTCCCTGTCTGTGTTAGCCCGTTCCCTGTCTGTGTGTTAGTTTCGTGTCTGCGTCAGTCCGTTTCGTGTCTGCATGTTAGTCCATTCCGTGTCCGCGTGTTAGTCCGTTCCGTGTCTGTCTGTGAGTCCAATTTAGTGTAGTGTCTGTGAGGCCAGTCCAATGTGGTGTCTGTGAGTCCAGTCCAGTGTTGTGTCTGTGAGTCCAGTCCAGTGTAGTGTCTGAGTCCCGCTCCGTGTCGTGTCTTAAGTCTAGTCCAGTGTCGTATCTTGATTCCAATCCAGTGTAGTGTCTGTTTGAGTCCCGTTCCATGTTTGTTTGAGTCCAGTTCCATGTTTGCTTCAGTCCAGTTCCTTAGGTGTCTGAGTCCAGTCCGTTCCTATTCTGTCTAGTCCAGTCCGTTCCTGTCCTGTCTAGTCCAGTCCGTTCCTGTCCTGTCTAGTCCAGTCCAGTCCCGTTCCTGTCCAGTCCAGTCCAGTTCCATCCGAGTTCTGACTTGTTTTCTGTGCCCGGACCCGTCCAGGTTCTGCCCTGTTTCTTGTGCTTGGTCCCGTCCGAGTTCTGCCATGGTTCCTGTGCCCTGTCCCCTCCGGGTTCTGTTCCTGTGCCCGGTCCCGTCCGGGTTCCGCCCAGTTTCTGTGCCCAGTCCCGTTTGGGTTCTGCCCAGTTCCTGTGCCCAGTTTCGCCCAGTTCCTGTCCGCTCCAGTCCCGAGTCCAGTCCAGTCCTGTTTCTGTTTCTGTTCTGTTCCAGCCCCGTGTCTGTTCCTGTTTCTGTGTGTTCTGTTCCTGAGTCCAGTTCTGTTTCCTGAGTCCTGTTCCATTCCGTTTGTTCCGCCTGTATAGTCCCATCCTGTGTGTCACCCCCTCCCCAGGTCAGTCTTCTGGGACGTCAGGATGCTGTCAGGATTCTGCCTTTGTTTCTGTATTTCCTTTTTTGGCTGCCAGATGGCGGCACTTCACTTTTGTGTTTCAGTTCTTTCTCCCTCTTTGGTGTTTAATTGTATTATTGTTTTCAATTATAAAATCATTGTTTTTGTTTGTGTCTCATTTTCCCTTCCTTCTCTGGTTTGATTGTGTTTTGAGTTCACCTGTGTCTTGTTATCTTTGTGTCTATTTAAGTTTTTTGTTTCCCTGACTCGGTGCTGGTTCCTTGTGTTTCCGCCTGAGTGTTTCTGCTTGTGTTTCCGCCTCCGTTTCTGCCCGTGTATCTGCCCGTGTGTTTCTGCCTGTATTCCGCCCTGCAGGCGGCCCCACGTCCAGGAGGGGCCGCCTGCTCAGCCCGTTGTCCCACAGGGGTCGCCGAACCTGTCCAGAGTCCAGCAGGGGCCGCCTGCCCTGCCTAGTGTTCCCAAGCCCCCTAGTGTTCCCGAGCCGTCGCTGCCCAGCATCCAGGACCTTCCCTGGCCCAGGTCAGTCTTCTGGGACGTCAGGATGCTGTCAGGATTCTGCCTTTGTTTCTGTATTTCCTTTTTTGGCTGCCAGATGGCGGCACTTCACTTTTGTGTTTCAGTTCTTTCTCCCTCTTTGGTGTTTAATTGTATTATTGTTTTCAATTATAAAATCATTGTTTTTGTTTGTGTCTCATTTTCCCTTCCTTCTCTGGTTTGATTGTGTTTTGAGTTCACCTGTGTCTTGTTATCTTCGTGTCTATTTAAGTTTTTTGTTTCCCTGACTCGGTGCTGGTTCCTTGTGTTTCCGCCTGAGTGTTTCTGCTTGTGTTTCCGCCTCCGTTTCTGCCCGTGTATCTGCCCGTGTGTTTCTGCCTGTATTTCGCCCTGCCTGTGTTCTGCTCTGCATGTTTTTGAATTTCAAGGAGTTCTGTTTTTTTTTTTTGTCTGAAGATATTTTTTGAGTTTCTGATAATTGCCCTTTGTTGCTTCTTTGTTTGTTCTTTACTTTAAAAAAACTGAAGTTTGATTAAATTTACCTATTGGAGTTCTGAGTTTTTCACTCTGAATTTGGGTCCTACAACCCCGTTGCCTGACACAAACAATTCCGTCAGAACCTTCCTGCAGCAGAATAAAACCAGCTCCCAAGGCACTTGTGTCTACCTATAATTTAAACAGTAGCACAAAATCTGGGGCGGCAAGTACAGGGGTATTGCATATCAAAGCTTTCACGCTTTCGAATGCATGATGGTACTCTGATGACCAAACAAACGGCATGGCAGGGCTGAGTAGGCTAGTGAGAGGTGCAGTTACATCTGCAGAACATGTGCAAATTAGTTAGTATATTACAATAATAATAAATAATACAAATAACACAATAACGCCCCACAATAAATAATACAATAACGCCCCCATTCACATCGACAGAGCTGAAGTGGAGAGAGTCTCCTGCTTCAAGTTCCTCGGTGTGGTCATAAATGATGACCTCACCTGGTCCAGGCAATCAGACGCAGCAGTGAAAACTGCCCAAAAGCGCCTATACTTCCTGAGGAGACTCAAGAAGTTTGGCATGTCTGCCAAAACCCTCATCAATTTCTACAGGTGCACCATTGAGAGCATCCTCACTGGCTGCATTACTGCCTGGTACGGCAGCTGCTCCACTGCTGACCGCAAAGCCCTCCAGAGGGTGGTGAAGACAGCAGAGCGCATCATTGGCTGCCACTTCCCCTCTGTGCAAGGCATCTACCACACAAGATGCCTTAGGAAAGCACAGAAAACCATAAAAGACTTCAGCCACCCAGGCTATGGTCTGTTCTTGCCGCTACCGGAGAATCCAGGCACGGACGATCAGACTCACAAACAGTCTTTTCCCCCAGGCCATCAGGCTTCTCAACCAGCAACATTAATCTCAGGGATCACATTGATCACATGACCTCCTATGTATGCTCCTTCACTTCCTATGTACGTTCAATGTACATTATCACAATCTTATGCACATATTCATCAGCACTCCTGCACTTTATATGTTTAATATTTAAATATTTAATACTCCTATTCTCACTGTCCATATCCCCCATCTGTACAGGCTGGTACTGCTGCTAATATTTAATATTATGTTTAATATTATGTATATTTTAGATATTTTTTGATATTTTTGCTCTTGCTTCTACATAGTTGCTGCCTGCTATGTCATAAGAATTTCTTTGCTCAGAATGACCTTGTGTTATACTGTGCACTTGACAAATAAAAACACTTTGACTTTGACTAATTAGAGTCATACAATTAATTAAATCATGATTATGAATTTCAATATTAAAACAATAACTAATTATATAACCTGCATAAGTTCTTTGAGGTGGTAGGCTCGAGTGTTTATCCAAATAATAATCAGCCCGTGGTCTGAAGCTGAACTAGGCTGTTCTGCGTGTGTCTAGTCATGTTCACCAGCACACGTGGGGCAGGGAACAAAAGCTCCTATGTTGGAGCGAACTTATGAATCAGTTTTTAGCATGTGCTGCTAAAAGCTGGCCTGGAATTCAGTGGAACGGTGTGGATAAAAGGCAACTGAAGTTAGCTACGTCTAGGTAATTTCAGCGTACCATTGAATTATAAACATACGAGTATGTTAGTGCATGAAAGATCACATGCACAGATCTCGGTTAAAAGGACGGAGGATTGTTAGCCAATATGAGCAAGAGTATATACATTAGCTATGCGGGCTAGGCGGCTATAGCTAATTAACTATAGATTTGATATATTCTAAACACAACATTACATACAATCAATGACACAATTCCTTAAAAACAACGAATAAGCAGAAGTTTCCTAAGCTAGTTAATGCCTGGATGTTTGTCAGTCTTACTGCTTTAGTGAAGATGGTTCCATATGGTACAGGCTAGTCCAAGGAAAATCTTGACTTAGGCACCTGCTGTGACTCGGTTGCGCTGTAGAAAAGCTGGTTCTCGTCTTGGTTCTCTTTGTCGTGGAGCTGGAAGTTACTTTTGCTTTCCGTCACTGGAAAGTACATGTACTACATGCATTCAACTTGTTGCTATGTTGCAGAACGATAGCAAGTGTAAAGTTGTTATATGAATAGATAGATGAATAGATGAATGGATCAGCTAAAGCTAAAGCATTTACTTTTAGTTATAAACAGTTGTGGTTACCCAAGAGAGCCAGTGCATCTTTCCACGTGTTCCTTTACAGGCAGGCTTTATTTTTCTTTAGGCCTGTGTCCTTAGAGAGTGCCTTGTGCACATCTCTTCAGTTCAGCAGCAAAAATCAGAAGGGACAGGGAGAGACAAAAAGGCACATTTTACAGGCAGAAACAGGAAGTACCCAGTCCATGTGATCAGTGTCTGTGATCCTGTGATCATGACGTGAAGTCATTGCACCAAAATGGTGCCCAGTCTTTACATAATATTCTCTGCTCCATGCATTTATGCAAACATACAACTAACCATGGTATTAACTTGTTAGTGCAATCCCCTAGTAGCCATTATGCCAGTGTCCTGAGATTGCTCATCTCAGACATTCAGTGCTCCTGCAACCAAAAACGGTGTTCAAGCTTTATTAGTAGACAATTCAAGACAACTATGCGGGAGACAGAGTTTCTAAGCGCCACCATGGTCGTCCATTTACCAAGCACCCCCTCCCTGCAGCCTCATCTGCAACTACACCCCCCACCCACGACACAATGGACAATAGTGTCTTCCTGGGCATTCATGAAAACATTCTTTCACTACTAAAATTTTGTATTCTGTCATAGCAACAAGATAAAGCCAACACTAGCTGAAGGTATGCCAGTACAGCAGTGAAAAACGCTGATCACTGAACACTGAAATAAACAAGAAGTTTTCTAAAATGATACCATGTCATTCTACAGTCAATATCTGGGACTAACTATGGAATGAATATACAACCTTACCATTGGTTTTTACGCACAGAGATGTCCCTGTCAAGACTGTGTGGTCATATATTGTCTTGGACAATCTGTTTGTGAAATATACGCTCATTTGTAATGCCTGGGTACCTTCCAAAATAGCTGTGCGTAATACCACACGTGATGATTATGGTGTTGTCACCCTTTGTAATACAATCTGGCTTGATTGATAATTATTTTATCGAATAGGTGTCAGAAAAAGCTTTCTAACAATGCATAATATGTCTAATTTTAATTTTGGCATAGTGTTTCATAGCTCAGCGTCACCAAAGGTTTTGCCTCTCAGCCTTATGCATTCATTCTGTGGTATCGGTAAAAGACACTGCACCCGGCGAAACTTTATCGATGGTGTGGCAGGACTCGGTTTGCGGGAGGAATTCAGGGCAATTAGAGGACCACGTCTACTGGTTAAGTAGGCACACACCTGGATATTGTTACGGATTGAAAAGTATGCTTCTTTCCACAGTAGGCGTCTGAGACGGGGATCCCCCACGACGGCGAGAGAGAGCAAGTACAGACCAGAGAAAAAGGCTGAAAAGCGCTCGTATGATTTCATTTGTTTTGTCTTTATTATTTTAGTTTATTGTTTTTGCCCAGATCCCATGAGGGTGATGGGCGAAGGTTTTTTGTTTGTGTTTGTTGTTTATTATGCTTTCTCTCGCTACTCTCAATAAAACCCCGGAGATATCCGGAATTTCCGCATCTCCCTGTGTCCAGCTCTTCTGTCCCTATCAGAGTAGTCACTGCATGTGACAGATGAGTTTCATCATTTCATGGAAAATATGATTATTCTTGAGAACTTCTGAGCATGACTAAGGCATGTTTGCTGATAGACCTAGCTGATACACTATTTTCTGGACTAAGTCAAAAGAGGAGAATGAGAGCATTGATTCTCTGTCTCTATCTACTGAACATAGATAAGATTTCATTGTCTATAAGTAAGTGTTACTGCTCAAAATATTTTGTTTATAAGTGTTATTTTTGAAATTGGGTGTCTTTAAATAGATTAGTGGTATTTTATGATGAGGATATTTCACACTGTAACGTCAGTAGCTTAGGGTTTGTGTTTCATAAGATAAGAAACTTTATTGTCATTGTACTGCTGTGCAAGGCAACAACACAGCAAAGTTACAATGGCACTCCCTGATATTAAAACAATATTAAAACAAACAAAAAAGTCAAAATAAAAGCAGTACTCAAAGTACTATTCTATGTGCAAATAAACAATAAACAATTAGCAGCATACAGTTTAACAGCAACACAAGATACAGACAGGTATCAGTAGCAGTGTAAGAATAGAGTGTAAAAAAATAAGGCATATGGGCATATTGCACGGTATAGAGTTCAGTCAGTGGGGGGGATTGGTATATGTATATATGTGTGTATGTGAGTGTTTGTGTGTATGTTGTAGTGGGTGTGTGGGTGGGGGGGGGGGGGGTGTCAGGCCATGTTCAACAATTTGACAGCTTTGGGGAAGAAGCTGTTTTTCAGTCTTGTGGTTCGTGCATGTATTGTCCTGTATCGCCTGCCAGAGGGGAGTAGTTTGAAGAGATGGTCGGGCAGGGTGGGTTGGGTCATGGATGATGTTGGAGGCCCTGCCCCAACATCGGGCCTGGTAATTGTCCTCGACTGCCGGCAGCTGTGTCCCAATGATGTTCTGGGCCGTCTTGATGACCCTCTGCAGAGTTTTCTGGTCCTTCCTGGGGCAGCTGGCATACCATGCTGTGATGCAGTACGTCAGGGTACTCTCCACTGTGCACCGGTAAAAGTTCACGAGAAGGGTCTGCAGCAGTCTGGCTTTCCTCAGCTTCCTCAGAAAGTAGAGGGGTTGTTGTGCCTTCCCGATGACAGTGGAGGCGTGTATGGCCCAGGAGAAGTCCACTGTTTCATGCACTGGATGTGATGTGAAAGTTGGAACTTCGCCAAAGCATGGTGGACAGTTGAATATTGTTTTAATGTCATCCCATCCCCATATGAGAAAACATTACATACTGTAGAGTACCGAAAAACATACAAGAGTTAATGATTACACATTGACATCAATGTTTCATCTTAAACCTTCATAAGGGGCACATTTATATGCTTTATAATGGACAAAAAGCTTTTTATTCATTTTTGGAGAGAGTTTGGATATGTTTCTGATCCCCTAGACATTTTAGACCACTGTAATGATGGAAAGCTAGTCAATTGAAAATGGCACAAATGTTTCTTTCTTGAGTCAAAACAGTTGATTTATAGTGAAATACATGATTATGTTGTGATTTATGCATAATGCATAAACTCAGACATTTTGGATAGAGTTGGAGACACTGGGTACACTGAGTTTGAGTTTGCTTACTTTTTGCTTCATCAATCTTTAGTAGTTCTGCATATCCACCCTTAGATTTTACGCACTTGTGATAAAGGAGTTTTTTATATCTAGGACATGTATAATTTAACCTGTTTTATATTTGGGATTTCTCAGTATTTCATTGCAAACTTAAAAAGAGAAAATTAATTTTTGATTATAAATAATCAAATAATTGATTTTTTGCCTATACAATTGCATTTGTGGCACTATATTTCTTCCTAAATTATGAATATAAACAAATTTAAGTGACAGGAAACATTGTTAATTTAAAAGAAGAGGAGTCCAACTACTCAATGATGAAATATGGTATTCCACAAGGATCAGTGCAAGGACCAGTACTTTTCTCACCATGTATGCTACCTCTAGGCAAAATTATCTGGCCACATGATGTAGAGTTTCACTGCTATACGGACGATACACAGATATATATTTCAATGAAACCTAGCAAAGCTCTGCTGTTTTCTCGTTTAGCTTGTATTGTAGATATCAAGGTTTGGATGCTTTCTAATGTTCTGCCTTTGAACTCCGATAAGACCAAAACGTTGGTTTTAGGTCCCAAAATACTAAGGCAGAAAATGTGTACTCTTACTCTTAATTGTGATGGTTGTTTGGTAGTACCAAATACGGCTGTAAAAAGACCTTGATGCTACCATTGATCCAGATATAACCTTTGACACGCACATAAAAACATATCCAGTGTTGCTTTCTTTCAGTTACGGGACATAGCTAAAATCAGGCATTTTGTATCAGTAAGGGATGTAGAGAAATTGAACCATCCTTTTTTATGTCTAGATTAGATTACTGTAATGCCCTGCTATCTGGCTGCCCTAATACCTCCCTAGAGAATCTCCAGCTTGTGCAGGATGCAGCCACACGGCTCATCGATGGCACGCCCACCTACACTGTCAGACGCCTGCTCGAGGTGCGTCGCCGAGGGCGTGGTTTCCAGTACCTAGTAGACTGGGAGGGGTACGGTCCGGAGGAGAGGAGCTGGGTCCCCACTCGAGACATTCTGGACCCGTCCCTCATCCAGGACTTCCAACGCCGGCACCCCCTTGTGGAGACACCAGGAGGTGTCCGTCGGGGGGGGGGGGGTACTGTCAGGAATCCTGCCTGATTCTCGTGTTCCGTTTTAGTTTTGTTTATTTTTTATTTTCTTGTGTGTATTTATTTTTATTTTCAGTTTACTTGTTTTCGCTTGCGGTTGTGTTTTCTGTGTTCGTGTGCTTGGGTGTGCGTTTGTTATTGTTTTTCCCCTTTAGGTTCCTGGTTCCTGTCCACGTCCACGCCCCGCCCCAGTTCCACCGGTTTCCGCATCTGCATCAAGCCTTCACCCACCGTCCTCACCTGCATCCCATCTTCACTCATTGGCGTTGCTATTTAGTTTCTGTGTGTGTGATGGCTGCAGAGCGAGTCATACAGACAGGTCACTGCGCTAAGCCCAATCCACCCCATTTACCATACATTTACATTTATACATATCATTTAAAATAACTCGCCACACGGTTTTTGTTTATCATAATCCTTTATTTACTTTCGTTTTATTAAGTGAGTGCACGCACTTAGTTTAACGTTAAGTTTAACAATGTAATTGCGCGGTTGTTTGTATTACCTGTTTTTAAGTTTAATTCCTGCAGACGGGTCCGCCGCAAAAGCGATCGCGGGCGGAAACAAGGAACATATATTTGGTTCCTAGTGGGAGGGCTGATCAGTCCACTCCATCTGTGGCCTGAGGGGACCACAGGACCCACAGTCATCTTACAATCATTATTAAAATGTATTCATTTTCTTCTTTTAAAATTATAAATCAACCAATGCAATACAAATATTAACTATTATATGTATATTTTGTTGTCATTCATCAAAGACCTGTAATAATTATTATACATATTTATGTCCCTTTTTCTTTCCTGTATTTTGGTGCTGGCCACCATTATATAAATGAGTAGTTTGGGCCCCCTTGGTCTGTCTTGTTTTGGGGTGCCATGTGTGTGAGTCTGTCAGCCTAAAAGGTTCTATAATCGCTAAATCTGCTGTATGTTAGATCTCTGAATTTTAAGAGGCAAGAGCAGAGTTAGAGGCATTTTTGTTATTGGAGCATTTCATACTTCTTTTGTTTTTTTCTTATTCTTTTTTACATGTTGGTTTTTTTTCCTTGTTGGTTGGAGACATTTTTTTTGTGTGGTCAACCTGTGCTGGGAACAATAAACCCCTAACTTTTGCACCGCTACTTCTGTCTCTGCGCCTTTCTCTGGCACGTCCATTACAACTTGGTGGCAGCAGAGGGATGTCCAGTAGGAGGCAGCAGTGAGCAATAGTAGAATTTTTTTTCTTTTTATCTCTCGTGAACTTTTTCTTCACCCGTCAAAATGGGACCAAAGAAGGTCAGGTCGGAACGACCAGAAGAGGGAGCTGTTGGAGGAGCCATAGGGGGAATGGATGGAGAGGAACCAGAGCTGAGGAGCATCTCGGAGGAGGCTTCCCTGCAGGAGCTGAGGGATATGTTCCAAGCACACCTGGCGATGCAGCAGGCCCGGGACAGCCGTCTGGACCAGGACGCAGCCCGACAGGAGGCACGGTGGAAGGCCCTTCAGCACCAATTCAGTCTTCTCCAGCAGGAAGTCCATGTCAGGACCACCCCTGTTCCAGACCAGAGGCAGGGATCTAGGACACCAGAGGACACCTCTCCCCAAGTAACTAGCCGACAAGCTCCTTCTCCTAACCTGGATGGCCGGTATGGTCAAGGTGGTAGACAGCCTGGGGCTCCTCAGGGGCCACGTCTGCCAGAAAACCAAGGTTTAGGACAGTCAAGGGCTATGCAGGAGCCACGCCTACAGCAGCTAACTGATGCTGATGATATAGAGCATTTTCTTACAACATTTGAGAGGATAGCAACGGCGTGTCGGTGGCCAACAACCGACTGGGCAGTGAGATTAGTACCTTTGTTAACGGGCAAAGCTAGGAGTGCGTATGTGCATATGGAGTTAAATGAGTCACTCAATTATGATAGTGTGAAGGCAGCCCTTTTAAACAAGTATGACATTAATCGAGAGACATACCGAGCACGTTTCAGGTCCACTGAGGTGGGACCAGACGAATCCCCCAAAGAACTCTATGTCCGGCTAAAGGAGCTCTACCACAAGTGGGTGCAACCTCAGAAGAGGACCAAAGAGGAGGTCGGAGAGGTTATCATTCTCGAACAGTACCTTCGTATGCTTGCTCCAGAGCTGCAAGTATGGGTCAAGGAGCATGACCCTAGCTCTGCTGCGGAGGCTGCTGGTCTGGCAGACATTTTTGTGGCAGCTCGTCGGAAAACTCAGCAATGGACCTATAATAGGTGGAAAGGAGCCAAGGAGCCTAGGAAGCTGGGCATGACATCCCCTCCCCCTTCGAAGACCAGCACAGCCGTGGGTAAGTCTGTGGGTGATTGGGTTGGTCCTGCCAGTGGAAGCCCTAGTTTTAGACCTAGTAATGCAAAACCCTTGATTTGTTATCAGTGTGGTCAGGAAGGTCATACTAAGTTTAAGTGTCCCAACAACCCATCCAGTCATTCTAACATGTGTTGTGTCCCCAGACCCGTTCCCTCTGAAGGGAAAGATAAAGTTCCCCTGCATTGTACATCAGTTGTCTTGAATGGTCAAGAAGTCCGGGCACTAGTTGATACCGGAAGTATGCAAACTTTAGTTCAAGCCAGGTTAGTTCCAGCCCATCTTTGGAACCATGCGTCTCCGGTGGCAATTCGATGTGTGCATGGTGATGAAAAGAATTACCCTACAGCTGATGTATATGTGAAAGTGCAGGGACAGTCTTACTTGATGAGAGTAGGCCTCTCTACAGACTTGTCCTATCCTGTGATACTAGGTCAAGATTTGCCTGTATTGTTTGATATTCTGTCCCCCAACTATGCTTGCAATATGGCTGTAACTCGAGCAATGGCAAAGTCAAGTGAGGTTGACGTGAAGCTTCTTGGTGCTTTGCCTTTCTTTGAGGTAGACATGGAGTGTGTGCCAGGAAAGACACGTAAACCTAAGAGCCGAAAACGGCAAGATAAATTTCACCACACGGTTGTGAGCTCTCAGGATGAGCCAGGTCCTAAAACCCCATTAGGCCTTGAGGTTCCCAGAGACATAATTCTGTTACAGAAAAATGACCCCGTAATAGGCCCCTTGTACAACCAGGCCCAGGAGAAGTTGCCGTTAGGCCACACTAGAGCTGAGTGTGGCGAGGGCATGTTCTACCTCCAGAATGGGGTGTTATACCGGAAGCAGGGTCCAGAGCCACAGATGGTGGTCCCTAAAAAGGTCAGAGAGCTGGTGCTTACCTTGGGTCATTCCATTCCATGGGCTGGTCATCTGGGGAAACAGAAAACCATAGCACGGGTAGGTCGCTATTTCTACTGGCCAGGTTTAAGAAAAGATGTGGCTCGGTATTGTAAGACGTGCCCAAAGTGCCAGCAGACGTCCATTAGAGGCCCCCCCAAAGTCCCTCTTCAACCACTTCCTGTTGTGGGTGTGCCCTTTGAGCGACTTGGTATGGATATAGTGGGCCCCCTTGAGAAAAGTAAGACTGGAAACCGTTTCATGTTGGTGGTGTCGGATTATGCTACTAAGTACCCTGAAGTCTTCCCCCTTAAGACTATTAGGGCCAGATCTGTAGCTTTCTGTCTGGTCCAGCTATTTTCAAGGGTAGGGTTCCCCAATGCCATAGTCACTGACCAAGGGTCTAACTTTATGTCCAAACTGTTGAAACAAGTGTACCAGCTTTTAGGGATTAAGGGCATAAGGACTACACCCTATCATCCACAGACTGATGGGCTGGTTGAAAGATTCAACCAGACCCTGAAGCAAATGCTCCGCAAGTTTGTCTGTGAAACAGGTGCAGACTGGGACCAGTGGCTCCCGTATCTCCTTTTTGCTTACAGGGAGGTGCCCCAGGCCTCGACTGGATTTTCACCCTTCGAGTTGTTATACGGCCGTGACGTGCGGGGACCCCTGACATTGCTGAAGGAAACGTGGAAGGGAGGCCAAGATGCGGCAGAACCAAAGAACATCATTGCCTATGTGATTCACATGAGGGAAAAACTGGAGAGCATGACTAAGATAGCCCAAGAACACATGGCAGAGGCTCAACAAAGACAGAAGGTATGGTATGACCAGAAGGCTCGAGCCAGGAGTTTTGAACCTGGAACCAAGGTGCTGGTGATGTTACCTACCGACTCCAGCAAATTGTTAGCCAAATGGCAAGGTCCTTTTGAGGTGGTGCGGAAACTTGGACCTACCACCTATGAAGTCGCTACCCCTGGGCAGAAGCGATCTAAGTGGGTTCTACATGTCAATCTGCTGAAGGAGTGGTTTGCCAGGCCTGTGGAAGAAGCAGAGGCATTATTGATCCGAAGTGTGGGAGATGAGGAAGAAATAGAAGAACAGTACTTACCTATCCAGCCCGTCTCTGCCCTGGACCTTAGCCACCTTTCACCTGAGCAGAATTCTGATATACAGAGACTGTGTAGCCCAGAAGTCTTCCAGGAGAAGCCAGGACACACCACCCTTGTAGAGCATGATATTGTGCTCCGAGAAGATGCTTGTGCAAGGCGCATGAGTTATCGAATACCTGAGCGCCTCCTGGTGGCCTTGAAAGAGGAATTAGACCAGATGTTAGCCATGCGCATCATTGAGCCATCCAAAAGTGAATGGTGCAGCCCGGTTGTGCTGGTCCCTAAGAAAAATGGCAGTCTTAGGTTTTGTATTGATTTTAGGTACCTCAATTCTGTATCAAAGTTTGATTCCTATCCAACTCCAAGAATTGATGACCTCATTGACCGCCTGGGTAAGGCCAAATACTTAACCACAATTGATTTATGTAAAGGCTATTGGCAGGTTCCTTTGAGTACTCGATCCCGAGAGCTGACTGCTTTCCGGACCCCCTGGGGTCTCTACCAATTCTCTGTGATGCCCTTTGGTCTGCACGGAGCTCCAGCGACATTTCAGCGACTTGTCGACCAGGTATTGTCCGGCTTGAGCAACTTTACATCTGCATACCTAGATGATATTGTCATTTACAGCTCGTCCTGGGAGGATCATCTGAGACACCTGGAGGTGGTCTTCCAACGTATCCAGTCAGCAGGCCTCACCATCAACCCGTCAAAGTGTGCCATTGCAAAGACTGAGACCGAGTACCTGGGGTATGTAATAGGCAATGGAGTCATCAAACCCCAGGTTCAAAAGATTCAGGCAATTCAGGGCTGTCCCCTGCCACAGACTAAGACTCTGGTGAGATCCTTCCTGGGAATGGCAGGTTGGTACCGAAGGTTTGTGCCTGATTTTTCTATGCGAGTTGCTGTCCTTACTGATTTGACCCGGAAGAACTGCCCTACACAGATTCGATGGACGGAAGAGGCGGAGGGAGCCTTCCAAGACATAAAGGATGCTCTATGCAAAGGTCCAGTGTTGCATTGCCCTGATTTTGACAAACCTTTTGTTTTACAAACTGATGCCTCTGAAACGGGTGTAGGAGCTGTTCTTCTCCAGGGAGAGTCAGATGATCGACACCCGGTGGCCTACATCAGCAGGAAGCTGTTTCCAAGGGAGGTTCGCTATTCGACAGTTGAGAAGGAGTGCCTTGCGGTGAAGTGGGCCCTAGACACCCTAAAGTACTACCTCCTCGGCCGAGAGTTCCTCCTTGAAACAGACCATAAAGCATTGCAGTGGATGGATCGTATGAGGGATTCAAATGCTAGAATCACTCGTTGGTATCTGTCCATGCAGCCCTACAAGTTCTCCATTCGACATGTCCCTGGGAGAAGCAACACCACAGCGGATTTCCTTTCTCGCTTACCAGCAGGAAACCAGAGGTAGGGGGGTGTGTGATGGCTGCAGAGCGAGTCATACAGACAGGTCACTGCGCTAAGCCCAATCCACCCCATTTACCATACATTTACATTTATACATATCATTTAAAATAACTCGCCACACGGTTTTTGTTTATCATAATCCTTTATTTACTTTCGTTTTATTAAGTGAGTGCACGCACTTAGTTTAACGTTAAGTTTAACAATGTAATTGCGCGGTTGTTTGTATTACCTGTTTTTAAGTTTAATTCCTGCAGACGGGTCCGCCGCAAAAGCGATCGCGGGCGGAAACAAGGAACATATATTTGGTTCCTAGTGGGAGGGCTGATCAGTCCACTCCATCTGTGGCCTGAGGGGACCACAGGACCCACAGTCATCTTACAATCATTATTAAAATGTATTCATTTTCTTCTTTTAAAATTATAAATCAACCAATGCAATACAAATATTAACTATTATATGTATATTTTGTTGTCATTCATCAAAGACCTGTAATAATTATTATACATATTTATGTCCCTTTTTCTTTCCTGTATTTTGGTGCTGGCCACCATTATATAAATGAGTAGTTTGGGCCCCCTTGGTCTGTCTTGTTTTGGGGTGCCATGTGTGTGAGTCTGTCAGCCTAAAAGGTTCTATAATCGCTAAATCTGCTGTATGTTAGATCTCTGAATTTTAAGAGGCAAGAGCAGAGTTAGAGGCATTTTGTTATTGGAGCATTTCATACTTCTTTTGTTTTTTTCTTATTATTTTTTTACATGTTGGTTTTTTTTCCCTTGTTGGTTGGAGACATTTTTTTTGTGTGGTCAACCTGTGCTGGGAACAATAAACCCCTAACTTTTGCACCGCTACTTCTGTCTCTGCGCCTTTCTCTGGCACGTCCATTACAGTGTGCACCCTTTTTCTTTGCCAGATCGTGCCTCTGATTTTTCGAGTAGCCTTTCCAGCCTTATTTAGTGTTTTTGTCCTTCCTGGTTTTTGACTTTTGCTTGCTTGTTTCCGACTTCGAGTTTAGCCTGCCCGTGTTATTCCCTTGCCTTGGTATTTTGACCCCTTGCCTGTTTAATCGACCTGCCTCCCGGTTCCCGTTTTTGTGCCTCTGCCCTGTCTACCTGATTTCCCGGATTTTGACCCCAGCCTGTATTTGATTAAGAGACTGCTTCTGATTCTGTGCTTCGCTAAATAAATCGCATCTTCTAACTAACTCTGGTCCGCTTCTGAGTCCCACCCCAGACCCTGACACCCAGTGCTAGCATCACTTCACTGGCTACCAATAAGTATAGGACAGATTTTAAGGTTTTTATTCAGACTTTCAACCCCTTAGCGCACATGCCAAATCTGGGCAACCCTGACCAATTTAGGGGGTCCCGTATTTAAAGCTTTATAACTCCAGGTGTGAGCATCACAGAGACTTGGTAAATAGCTTAAATGAAGCAAGACATGCACCATTTACAATAATAATATTCGTAATTATATTATATTCTTATAAAATTATACTCTCAATTTCTGTAGAAATTATGTACCACAGGGCAGTATCATGATGCAGTGGCCAGCACTGCTGCCTCACAGCAAGAAGTGCCTTGGTTTGAATCCCAGTCGGGGCTTTTCTGTGTGGAGTTTGCAAGTTCTCCCTCTGTCTGTGTGGGTTTTGTCCTATCTGTTCATATGGAATTTATCTTTTGTAATTTCCATTTATGTCCCCTCCCCTCGTTCTACTAACGAAACTCAACCAGAAGAATCTCTTGAAGTTCACTTTGTTGATCACCTTTATTAATTTAAAAGCTTCAATCAAATCACCCGAGCCTCCTTTTACTAAGCTTGAAGAGGTTAGGCATCTTAAGTCTTTTATCTTTAGCTTTTATCTTTCATACGAGGAATCAATTTGGTTGCTCTTCATTGAAATTTTTCCAGAGCCTTTATCTTTCTTGTAGTACAGTCCCCAGAACTGCACACAATACTCTTAAGTGTGGTTTAACAAATGTATGAGATAAGTATAACTTCCTATATATCCCAGCATCCTGTTTGCCCTTTTTTTACTGCAACAGTACAGTGCCTGAAAGGCTTTGATCAACCATTACTTCTAAATCTTTTTCAAACTGAGCACATTCCAATGTTGTATCATCTTCAAATTTGAAATGTACTTTCTATGTCCCTGTCAAGGTCATTGATATAAATTAGGAAGAGTAGTGGTCCCAGCATCGATCCTTGTGGGACACTTCCAATAGTTCCCTGCTCAGATACTACTACTCTTTGTATTCCACCCTGTAGCCAGTTCAGAATCCACTCTGAAGTATGTCCTCTAATTCCTACCGTCTTCATTTTACTAATAAGTCTCTCATGCGACACCTTATCAAATGCCTTTTGGAAATCTAAGTAGATATCATAAGCCTTGTTATATTCAAAACACTTCGTAGCTTCTTCAAAGAACATCAGAAGGTTTTCTCAGGCATGACTTTCCCTTATGAAAACCATCCTATCCCTTAGGATGTTGGTATTTTCAAGAAATACTTTAAACTATGATCTCAGCTACCTGCCTTATTTGGCTTTAGTTTAAGTAATTTATCCAGTACTTCTTTATCCCTTATTTCAATATCTGACATATTTATCCTTTATTTCAATATCTGACACTGAGTACTGAATATGCCATCCATTCTATTAGTAATCTCTTCTGTAGTAAAACTCTCAACAAAATCAATTCAATTTTATTTGTAAAGCGCTTTTTACAGAGAACTGTCACAAAGACACTTTACAGAGTAGCAAGGCAAGAGACAGCAAAAGGTAAACCGAGCAAACACCAGGCCTGAACCCCCAAATAGCAGGTACAGGAAGTAACAAACTCCCAGTGGGGAGAAAACCCTCAAACAGTGGCAAGAAAAAACTCCCCTGTGAGAAGAAATCTCAACAGGAACTCGGCTATAGAGGGGGAGCCTATTCTCCACTGGCCCGCCTGTTGTAAAGTAGTAGACAGCAAATAAAATGGGTTTAACAGGTTACAGCTAAGGTGAAATCTAACAGGAATAGTAGAAGACCAAATGGTATAGTTAGAAAAGTGCAGTTTAAAGGAGCCGGATGATGGATCTGGAGCTCCAGACAGCATCCAGGCATGGGTAGGGGAGGAGCACGGCTGAAGCAGTCCATGACCGTGAATTGAAGGACAGGACTGGCGCAATCCCATGGATTCAGGCCGAGGAAACAGGCTGGAGCGACCTTTGGACTCAGGGCAAGGTGAGGGTTGGGAGCCCCATGGAAAGAGAAACAGAGAAGACAGGGTTATGGTCAGCTGGATTCTTCATGCTAAGGTGCCTAGTGTGCCAATTCCATAGGGCCAGCTTGACACTTAATGCTAAGGTCACTACCGAGCCAAGACATCAGTGTTTAGTTTCATAGACTCCATGATTATACATGAGCATTTCACAAGATTATAGGACTATAGGCATGGCTAACTATAGGACTAACTAAAGAGGTAGGTTTTAAGCCTATCCTTTACAGGCAGAGTGTGTGTCTGAACCCCGCACATACGTAGGGTGATTATTCCATAAAACAGGAGCTCTATGAGAAAAGGCTGTACCACCCATTGTAATTTTAGGTACACATGGAATTTTCACATAACCAGCATCTTGTGAAAGAAGTAACCTTGGAGTAGATAGGCTAACTATTTAAGGCATCAGCAATATCTTTATTCTTAAAAAGCAATGCTCCTTTTTCATTCCCGCTGCACCTGATATTCTCTTTTACTTTCCCTTTCCTACTACAGTATTGAAAGAAACGTTTAGGATTTGCATCTTGGGCAATTTGCCTTTAAAAAAAGCCTCTTGGCTTTCTGTGGTTCTTTTTTCTTTTTTTTTTACCTTTGCACGCATATTACAATATCAGACCTGGGTCAAATACAAATATGTATTTGAAAATGTACTGTAAAAATAAATACATATTTGAAGTATTTTCAAATACATTTACATATGAAATACTTTGTATTTGATTTATTTAAATTATTTTCCTGGGAAACCAAATACATTTTCAAATAGTATTTAGAGACTTTTAAAAATACATTCAAATACAAACACAATTTTTAAATATTTCTGTGATAGACAACAACGAGCCAGCAACAATGTAGGCTTCATACTGAAGGGGGTATCCCAGAGTTCTTTGCACAATCTTTGTGAGTGGCCCTCGATGTGTTGTCAGGGAGTTATAATACTGAGGGTATTCCAGGGGAACTACTAGGGCAGGCCTGGCCAACCCGCGGCTCCCGAGCCTCATGCGGCTCTTTGGCTGGTTTCATGCGGCTCTTAAGGGGCTTTCACATGACAAGCGTCAAAAACGCTCGGCGCTGTCATTCATTCCCTATGTGGCAAGCTGACCAGGAAGCTGGTTTGAGTGACGTCAAACGCGCATGTTGCGTTAGATGAAAATAGATAATTTGAGTAGTAAACAATTTGTGTCAAGTTCGCTCTCAAAATGGCAGGGAAAAAAAGCACAGCAAAACGAAAATATGAAGATGAACACAGGACGTTTTTAACAGAGTGGGAGAGTTTATATTTTTTTGTTGAACGTAATGGCAAACCATTCTGCCTTATATGTCAGGCGTCATTAGCGCATTTCAAAGCTTCAAATCTTCAGCGCCACTTCAGCTCACTCCATGCTAACATCGACCAGGAATTTCCAAAAGGGACTGAACTTCGCAAGCACAAGTTGGTCACTTTGAAAAGTCAGGCAGAAAAGCAGATACAGTTTTTCCAAAAATTTACGGAGCACTCAGAGACCGTAACGCTTGCATCATATAAACTGGCTTGGAACATTGCACAGGCTAAAAAGCCATACAATGAAGGTGAGTTTGTTAAAAAATGCCTCAGTGACGCTGTTGAAATCTTGTCTCCTGAAAACGACAAACTAAAACGAATGGTATCAGACGTCCAACTGTCCCGCCACACTGTTGAACGCAGAATATCGAACATTAACACGGCTACTGAATCACAGTTTCACTCTGACCTTCAAGCATGTGAGTATTTTAGTGTCGCATTGGATGAGAGTTGTGACATACAAGACAAGCCTCAGTTGGCAATATTTGCACGGTCTGTGTCAAACGATTGTGTGATCAAAGAAGAACTCCTTGATATTGTGCCATTAAAAGACAGAACCCGTGGCATAGATGTGAAAGAAACAATGATGGCTGCATTTGCGAAAGCAAATCTGCCCATACCGAAACTAACTGCAATAGCCACGGATGGAGCGCCAGCCATGATCGGATCTGTGAACGGGCTTATGGGGCTGTGCAAAGCTGACCAAACATTTCCCGAGTTTTGGAATTTCCACTGCATCATCCACAGGGAGTAACTCGTGTCTAAATCATTGAATTTAGACAACGTCATGAAGCCTGTGAGGGAAATCGTCAACTACATAGCGACATAGCTCAGGAGGTAAGACCGATTTGTCTGGCAGTCGGAGGGTTGCCGGTTCAAACCCCACCCTGGGCGTGTCGAAGTGTCCTTGAGCAAGATACCTAACCCCTAACCCCTAACTGCTCTGGCGAATGAGAGGCATCAATTGTAAAGCGCTTTGGATAAAAGCGCTATATAAATGCAGTCCATCCATTTACCATTTACATGCGCTTAACCACAGGCAATTCAGGAATCTCATCGCTGAGCTGGACCAAGGGCTTCCAGGTGACCTGCCGCTGCACTGCACTGTGAGGTGGCTGTCAAAAGGCAAGGTACTCTCTCGCTTCTTTGAGCTTTTGGATGCCGTGAAACTGTTCATGGAAGAGAAGGACAAGGACTATCCCGAGCTCTCGGACCTCGAGCGGATTATGGATCTGGCCTTTTTGGTCGACATGCTGTGTCACTTGGACAGACTGAACCTGACCCTGCAGGGTAAGTTAAAAATGCTACCTGACCTGGTGCAAAGTGTGTTTGCGTTTGTCAACAAACTGAAGCTGTTCAAGGCGCATATTCAAAAAGGAGATTTAACGCATTTTCCCACTCTGCTAAAAGCCAGCGGGCAATTCACCAGCGCCGCCCTGAATAAGAGCCAGATATGCAACACTGGTTGAAAACCTGCACGAAAGCTTTGTGACCCGGTTCCGTGATCTACAACTGAAAAGGCCACAGATTACGTTCCTCGTCGACCCATTTAATGCGGAGACAGACTGTTTGAAAGCCCCGCTAGTCACAGATGAGGCTGCGGCTGAGTTGGAGATGATCGATCTTTTTGAGGAGGACCAACTGAAAGCCATGAATAGGGGATGAATAATGTAGCCTAATTACGAAAATAACGGTGTTTACCTTACATGAACATTGAATTGTGTGGCCCCCCCCTAGCGGTTGTGGCCCTAAACAACCGCACAGACCGTTTATGCCACAGGCCGGCCCTGCATATTCACAACCAATTAACAATGGAAAGCGTACAATTGGACTGGGGCCGTCAGCTCAGTCAGTCACTTGATGTGTTCTCATCAAAATACTTTCCTTTAATCAGACAAAATTCTCAACTTTTAGAGCTGGTTCTCGCATATACAGTGCTTTTCAAGTCTTTTAACAGCTCGGGGGAATTGCGCATGTTGCACCACTGGCCTTATGTTGTGAAAGTATTTTCAAATAATTCCATAAAATCAAAAATCAAAACTTTGTATTTGAAAATTCTGTATTTTAAATGTTTTTTAAGAAATATTTTAAAGTAATCTCCTTAAATGTATTTTCAAATGCATTTTGTAATTTAAATACTCAGTTTTTGTAAATGCTGAATTTCAAATAATTTCTAAAGTATTTTAAAGTAATTAAAATACTTTAAATATGTATTGTATCAATACTTTTAATGGCAGGCCTGGATTTTGGCAGTCTGAATGAATGAGTTATAGACAGTGTATGTCTTGTATGTGTGAGTAACTTGGCATTTTTGTACCTTGAAAACGTGTTTTTTATGAGATATAGTTAACTGGCCGTCTGAATCTCCGCTAGCAACATGCTAATGATCCAACATGCAATACAGTGGGTATGGCTACTAGCCGGTTGGTAGCTAACGCGAGTTCACCCACATTAATCTAGCTCCATCTTGCATGTACATTGCAAATACCTCGTTCTTGACAACATAGCAATGTTAAATACACCTTTAACAATCACATTATGGATGGATTGATTATATTACACCACATATACGGAACATTTTACCCCATTGGTTGGTCACATTGTTTCGTGTTAGCTTTTTTTTTCGTTTACATTTCAAACAATATTAAATACTGTATATCAGCCTACTGGCGAACTTAATACTAGTAAGTGTGGTTGTTGGACACCTAATAGTATTTCAAATTGTATATTACAACGTTTTTATAAATTATTACCTGCAAAAATAGTAGAAAATACACACACGCATTACCTGGTAGCTTCTGAAATTCACACACTGTTTCACAGATGAAACACTACAGTGACACAGTTCCTATTAAGGACACGCAGAGCTATTAAACAGCGCCACCAAGCAGCCAGGAGTATTAACTACATTTTTTTTAAGAATAGAAGAGTACAATGAAATAATAACCCTTCATATGTTATATGTTCCACACTCATCCCGACTAAAAAAATGGCGTTGCGACATTTCAAACACATTTCCAATACTTTTCTTACATAAACAATTACACAGTTCCTCTCATCTTCCATGTTGGACTACTGGGCTGTAGGAAAAGGTCAATTGACAAAAGGATAATTGACAAGTCCTGGTGCCCTTAACAGTCTCAGTAGTCAGGCTCTTCTACATCACAGGTTAATCTCTGGTTAATGGTCTACTGACCAGAGTCAATCTTAGGCCACAGTACCCTGCATGCAGTCGTTCTTGAACCGGCTCTCGTGCGTCAGAGTCTCCAGTTTCATGTAAGCCAAGATCAATCTTTTCAAAGTCTGAAATCAGTCAGTGCTGTTACTAGAAGTCAATTGAAGCCTTGGAACAAGCTAGAGTACATCACAGTCTCTGCCATCCACGGTCTCCAAAATCGGTGGCTACTTAAACCATGACTGGCTAACATTTCAACATTCTTCATTGCCAAGTTTATGCAGACAAAGGAAGGTTCTCTTAAGTTTTCATAAGTAAAAGTCTTTACTGGTCTCCTTTCCCATGTTGGGTAGGTTCTCTGTTCCCTTTTGTTTTGCTGCTTATTAACCTCTGGTTCCGTCTGATCAAATTCCATGTCCATTCCTCCAGGGAGATCCTCAGCAAAGACATGTTCACTCTCCCCTTCTTCCTCCTCCTGTTCCTCTTGTGACGGTTCTGTGATTGTAGATTCAGGATTCAATGGACTCTCACTTGCACTTAGCTCATTCGACCGATTCTGGTTCTGCGTGGGCCTGAGAATTCCTTCCCCGTTTGTCCTGAAACAGTACGTCACCTCAAGGTCATTGTCTGATTCTGATTCTTGCAGCAGATTCTTTCTTTTCTTTTAGTTCTGACTTAGTTTCCTTGAAGTACTGGAAGTGAGTCGCATAGGAGGAGAAGATTTTGATGCATTACACGATTCCGGCCCTTTCCATCCTCTGGCCGCACTTTGTACACTGGGCTATTATACTTCCCCTCTAACACTACGTGTACTTTGCCTTCCCAGTATGAACAGATTTTTCCTGGGCCACCCCTCTCCGTCAAGTTTCTCACAAGGATGCAATCTCCAGACTGAAGGGCTGCTCCATACACTCTTTTGTCATAGTGCGATTTCCCTCTATTAGCCTCTTTGGAGGCTGCTTTGGATGCAATCTGGTAGGCCTCTGCCATATGTTTTTTCCACTTCTGCACATACTCTTCATGTGACTCCTCCTCCATGTCTGGGTTTAGACCAAACAGCAAGTCTACAGGAAGTCTTGGGGAGCGGCTATACAGTAAAAAAAAATGGGGAGAACCCTGTGGCTTGGAGCAATTGTATGCCTGCACCACCTTCGGTAGGGATTTCTTCTAATCTGTCTTTTGTTCATCGGTTAATGTTCGCAACATTGATAGGAGGGTTCTATTAAACCTTTCTACCTGCCCATTTCCTTGAGGGTGGTATGGACTGGTCTTTGAGCTTTGGATGCCAAACTTAAATACAAAGTCCTCAAAAGGCTTTTCAGCCACGATCCGAGTGGATTTGTTTTTAGTTGTGTAGGCCTGTGCAAATCTTGTGTAGTGATCCATGACCACTAAGATATACTCATAGCCATGCTTACACCTCTCTAAGTGAAGAAAATCTATGGACACAATTTAAAATGGGTACGTGGAGGTGATTGCTGTCATAGGAGCCCTTGTAGGTCTAGACGGCTTCTTCCGCTTGAGACAGTCACAGACCTGAGTAATATAATGCTCCACTTTCTGTTGCATCCTTGGCCAGAAGAACCATTCCCGGATTAAAGCAACTGTTCATTCCACTCCTGAGTGCCCCATTTTCTCGTGAAGTTCTTCATATATCAGCTTTCTGTACTCTCTTGGTAAAACTAACTGTTGTCTGGTTGCTGTACGACGGTACAGGACACCTGAATTCATAGTCAACTTTCCCCATTCTCGCAATAAGGCCAGCACCTCTCTCACCTCGCTCCTGCGTTCTTCTTCCGTTGGTTGTTTGCTCCTTTTGTGACGACCCGGTTCAAGGCCCGACACATGAAAAGACAAGGACACAAAAGCTGAAGGAATAACCGATATTTATTTAAGAAAAACTCACAAAACATATACTACAACCCAAAAAATTTACATGTCAGTATCAGTAATCAGTATGTAGGTGAGTGGTGCTGGGTGCATCAGTGTTGTGTGGACCAACCAAGAAAATCCCACGGATTCCACTCAGCATTGAAGACGTTCATACCGGGCAAAAGGTGGATAAAGAACGTCTGTGGAAATTGATCATCACTAATTATATCCCTGGTCTGCTACAGCATTTTAACCCGGCTCGGCAGTGTAAAGACGGCTTTAGAAAGACGTTATGTCTACACTGCGCGACCACCAAGCAAGCAAGACAGTGCTAGGGAGATTAATTTGATTGACTTATGGTTTCACGCAGTTTTATTAAATAATGTAATGACAAAAATTGTGCTAATTGTATGGAATAAAATGAGAAGGAACTATTTGTTCTTGATAGAATCATTGTTTTCATAGAATTAACAACCAGAGGTTTTTGCTTAACAACGGTGCAAATAGAATTACCAGCCAGAGTTTTGCTTAACAACGGTAAAATAATATGCCCAAACGCCCACGGAAGAATTTTACTTTCAGCTGATTAAATTGATAAAAATAAATAAATATAGAAGTAACCATATATAGTCATTGTTGGTAACCTGTTGTATAAGTGGAATAAACCCCTCCGGGTTGTCCCGTTATTGGGGAAATAATGTAGCCTACTTCGGGGCTGGTTAAGCGACCCTCGGCTTCGCCTCAGCAGCATCACCGCCTCCTTCGTAGCCTACATTATTTTCCAATAACAGCCCGTTGTGGTTTATTCCTTACATAACTTATGCTCTGCTCATATCGTGTTCACGTAACTTGGAACTCATATGACATTTACACACCTTGTTTTCCTGTATCAGCATGAGAGGACCCATCAACCCCTTTACCGGTAAAAAAATCTTCGTATGTCCATTTTTTCCTCACACTGACTGACTGTGTGAACTAGCATTTGGCATAGTAACCCCGACAGAGACCTGTCAGCCAATAAGACACAAGTATTTCCACGTATTTTCCTGTAAACCCTCTCTGATTGGTCTAGCCTCCGTTCATTGCGACACAAAATTACAACACTGCCATCTTCTTTTACTGACGTTCAGTTACTTAGTGACAAACCGCTCAAAGTGGAGAATTATTCGGGGCTAAAGAAACAATATTCGGGGCTACAGCCCCGAATGCCCAGGCCGGGCAACGCCACTGACCAGCACGTACCCCGCTAGCGTCCACCTGCAACACAAACCGACGATCAAAGCGAGGAGCAGAGAGTACTGGTGCATTGCAGAGTAAGGGTTTCACTGACTTAAAAGCCACTTCGCAACTGTCAGCCCATTAGAAGGGAACCTTGCCATGCAATAAACCTGTAAGTGGAGCTACCACAGAAGAAAAATTTTCACAGAAGCCTCTATAGTACCCAACCATTCCCAACAAACGCATGAGCTCTTTTTTGTTAGACGGCACAGGAAAATTAATAATTGCAGAAACCTTTGCGGACACCGACCTCCTCTTGTCCGACTACCTTGCCCAGGTACGTCACCATCCCCCTGGCAAACTCACACTTAGCCAGGTTGACGGTTAACGAAGCCTGTGCCAGGCGGCCAAACAAAGCTTCCAACCTTTGCATGTGCTGGGGCCAGGTGTTGGAATATACCACCACGTCATCCATGTAGGCTGCACAGCCCTCCAAGCCATGCAGCACTTGGTTCATAAGACGCTGGAACTAGGAGCATTGGAGCATTCTTTAAACCAAACGGCATGACGGAGTAAGAAAACAAACCACTAGGGGTGATAAATGATATCATCTTACGACAGGGTTCATGTGTGACTCATGAAACGTTCATATCTCGCCAATCACAGCGTAAGAATGATTGGGCGTTGATAAATGTGGCGGCTTAAAACAACCGTCATTTAAATATCATGCCCCTATACAGTCTCGGTTTAGAGGCCTCGCCCCTAGAGAAGCGTAATACGGCCAAGAAGAGAAATTTCTCTGGCCTAGAAATAGAATCTGAACCAATTAGTTCTATTTGGCAGCCTGAAAAGTGCCATAGAAGTAAGTCAGAAAAATACAGTGTGGACGGAAATCACTGCTGCGGTCAACAGCGTTGCCGTGGACAACCGAACTCCAGCTGAGGTTGGAATATTTAAGTTATACATCCGTGATATGTATAGCCTATATATTTATAAATTTAATAGCCTAAGCTACTAGTATTTAAATAATTACACAGTCGCAGGGTTAATTTATTTCTTCATTTTAATGATGTTTTAATGATGTTATAAACATGCTTTCTTTTAGTTCGTTTCATTTTCGTCTTACGGGCGCGTAGAGGTCTTCTAACAGAGCCAGCTCTGCCATTGCCGAGATTTGATGACTGTCAAAGCTCTGGTTTAAATAGGAGACTGAATAAGCATCTAACCTAATTGCTTGTAATTATGTCACCAGTATCTAAAAATGAAAGAGAAATTAATCTCATAGCCTACACCAAAAAACTGTTAACCCAGTTAATTGCAAACAATTTGAAAATAACTATTTATGTTAGGGATATAACACAGTCGATGTAGGCCTTTACAAAATAAAAATATGTAGCCTATGGCAAAATATTCTAAGTGATGAATATGTGGCTGCATATGCTTAGATGCCAGTCAGAATATGGTCTAATAACAATTCTCCGACTCAGCCAGATTTACTATGCTGAACCGCAAGTCCACGCTGACATGAGAACTTGCGTACACGAGTTGAGACTTGACCTGAGATTTGATCGTAGCCTCCGCTCACATCCAAATTGATAAATGCCAAGCTATGCGTGAAAATGACCGTACGCCCAGTTTTCTGTCGTACGTTCATTTCGTACATGAGGGACATTGGGACTGAGCCTAGTGCTCTCCTGTGCAACTTCTCTAACAGCTAACAGAAGCCAAGTGTAAGAGTAATTTTCTGATTGACAATATATGTGTGTTAACATAGAGACAATCATGTGATTAAATATATCCTTTATTATTATATATGATTATTGTTATACCATATATCCCAATGTAAGTGATTTGAAATATACTGTTTATAGCAAATAGTTTCAAATCAAGTGTTTAGACCTTTGCATAGTCTGTTCTGAGTTCTGGAAAGTGAGAAGACACCCTGTCTGAGAATTGGTCAGTGAACAAAAAGATAAATGATCAAGGCCTAAGTGTGAAAAACAGATTGTTCCATTCTCCACATATTGGGAGGACTGGTGGATGACACCGCATCCTGGAGGATTTATTGTACGGTCAATCTTATCGGGAGACAAAATAAAGCTGAGAAGACCAAGGTTGTCAGACTGGGTGTCCACTGCTAAGGAGGGTAAGGATTAATTAAGGTAGGGGGCAGCTGTTTAGGTGAGAAGGAGAAACCTGCCTCCTGTACCTAGTGGAAAGTTACTGAGATTGTGGATATAAGGAATGGTCTATGCATCTGAAACTTCAGAAAGTTTTGTGAGTGCTCTCTCATTCTTTCTTCTCCTTGCAAGTTGAATAAAAGTCTTATTGCTCTTTGAAAGTGCTGTGACTCTGTGTTATTGGGGAAGGATCTCACCTCTGGGTGTGTTGAGATGGGAAATGGTAATTTCCCTGACATTTCTTGATGTAGTCAGCAGGATTGGGGTATTGCATGGAGAGTTAGGGCAGGGAACCACGACACCAGCTTTTAACAATGCACCAAACACAGGGCCAATCCCCTCCTCGGCCTCTGGGCGGAGGGGTATCGATGTTTGCATGGTCTGTAATCTGACTTAGGGGTAACTTGGAGTGGAGTTGCCCCGGTCATGAGCCCTCATGTTTGGACGTAGCCTACAATTGAGAAGGAATTGCACTCAATTTTAAGTCTGACACATGTAGTTAGGTGTGGGTGTCCCGTAGCATTTCGTGAATGCTGCAGACCCCAGTCAGTGTGTTGGGAAACTCGTGCGCAGTGACACGCAGAGAGGGAGAATATTTTGAGTGTTCTCCTCTCTCTTCCCAGTCCTTAGCATCCAAACATAATTGTACCCACGGTCCTATGTCCTCCCTTTTTTTTTTTTTGAGGCTTTGCACAGAGACACATGGGGTGCACTTCCCAAAATGGTGTAGAATTGTTGTTGTGATGAGCTCAATTGTACAGACAATGCGCAAAAGTCATGTCCTACCAAAAACAAAGTAGTTTAGTTTCACCATACTAGGTTTTCTCATAATCCCAATCTCTACCCCGACTGAGGTGTGCTGTTACATGCAGTTGTCATGCATGATTTTTATTGGATCCGTAAGTTCTGAGTCCTGGACCTTTGAACCCTTTGAATTATTTAAACCCATGGTTGTAAGTTTATCTTACCACCAGTCTGTACCCTATTTTTATCTTAATGTTATAAACAACCTTTTGTATATTTATATAAAAATGAAAATAATTTTTCCCTTTTTATATATCCGTGCACATTAGAATTATTTATCCTACTATTACTAATTCTTATATTTATTTCATGCACTTACCGGTGCATTCAGTTCGAACTATTCAATGGTTTAAATTACCCGTTTCTTTGAGACTTTGTCTCTGAGTTAATGGACCCGTCGGCCCCTCCTGTCAGACAAGATATAACAGGTCCCAGACTGGGTCTTCCCATCTGGGTCGTCCTGAAACGTCCTGAATACAGGATTAAACCATAAAAAAGGAATACCGTCCTCCCAAGGGATACCGCCCTCTTAAATAACCCGTTGAACAGAAGTGCTGTGGCCTCACCTTGGTATGGGTATGTTCTTAGGATCGCATATTGGTCACCCCTCACATGAGCTTCCCCGACCCGGATCGGATACCCGTCCATCCCCGCAGGCGACTGCTTACGGTCCCTTCTTGGGGCGGGTTTTCGGTTCAAGGGATTATAACCCTTGGCAGTGTACACTCTTTTCCGCATCACAGCCTCTAAGGTTACTCTGTAGAAGGGAAAAACCAAGTTAGCGATGTTGACGACTACGCCAAGAAATGTCAGGGAAATTACCGTTTCCCATTTCAACACACCCAGAGGTGAGATCCTTCCCCAATAACACAGAGTCACAACACTTTCAAAGATCAATAAGACTTTTATTCAACTTGCAAGGAGAAGAAAGAATGAGAGAGCACTCACAAAACTCTCTGAAGTTTCAGATGCATAGGCCGTTCCTTATATCCACAATCTCAGTAACTTTCCACTAGGCACAGGAGGTGTGTTTCTCCTTCTCACCTAAACAGCTGCCCCCTGCCCTAATTAAGCCTTTAACTCCTTAAAAAAAATGAGGGAAAGGAAAGAAGCCCCTGTCCTGAATGGGAACGAGGAAGAGGATAAACGCAGTCAGCTAAAAGATATTTGAACGGTTTAGACACAGCTGGAATTGGATACAAAGGAGCGACTAGTGTCTTTTGATTTGGTTTACCAGTGATCTGACATGTATGGCAAGTTTTTACATAATCAGCAACATTTCTCTTTAGTTTTGGCCAAAAGAATTTGCGCATAACCCAGTCATAAGTTTGCAGCACTGCCTCTCTGAACATAGAAGGAACAACGGTTTGAATAACTTTGTTGCCAACAAAAGTGTCTGTCTTAAAAACCTACTTGCGGCATAACAACCCCTTATCCAAAAAATAGCCAGACTGCAGGTCATCTAGTTTGTCTGCTGAAACAACCTGATCAAACAGGTCCTTCACAGTAGGATCGCATGCTTGCTCCTTAATCAACAACTCACGAGAGACCCCGAAAAGAGAGACAGGAAATGTGTCCGTATGTGTATTCTTATAGGAAAGCACTTTTTTCACGTTTTTGTTTTCAGCGATAACCGCATCAGAAATATTTTTAACACTTTCAATAAAATCAGTTTCAATTTTCATTTCAACATCACCGTTATAATCAGTACATATATTATCAGCCACATTGGCATTAGAATCAGGTATTTCAAATGCAACAAGTTTAATTTCATAGACGGAAGAACTTTCTCTCTGTTCAGTCAACTTGGCAACAGCAGGGGTAGACACAGCAGTGTCTGGCACGGGCTTTGCTGGTGAATTTTCCAGGGACCCTAAATCACTAAAGAAAGTGTCAACGAGATTACACAGCCAAGGATTTTCATTTTCCAGAACCAATTTGCAAGTCATGGAACGTGTAACGGCACATGATGTAAATACTTCTGGGAACTGCCCACCCACTTCGTCCTCACACTTGGACATAGGGGGATTGTCTGTCACCACAGGAAAAGGTGCGCCACCCACAGCCTGTCCGGCTAGATCATTACCGAGAACAACAGACACACCCGGCACTGGAAACTCTGGACAAACGCTCATCACCACTTCTCCGGACACAAGTTTTGAGGACAAAACAAGGTTATGCAGTGGAACAATTGTATATCCTACCATAGTTTGAATAAGGACTGCGACCAGCATACAACTCTGAAGAAAAAGGCAAAGCATTAACGAATATCAAACTTTGGGACGATCCTGTGTCGCGCAGAATTTTCACAGGCTTCTTATCATTTTTCAAGGAAACCACTCCATCTGAAATAAAGTGAGAGTAATCAGAGGCTATGCCTCGAGTCAATGATTTCTCAGGCAGGTCAGACCAGTGAGGAGAGTGGAGATTGTGAGAGCTTGACTTAGTCATGAGGCCTACATATTTAGGATCGGTACGGGTTTTATTAGGACATTCATTTTTCCAATGTCCCCTCGCATAACACTAATTACAGGTGCGAAATAGATCAAGCCCACCTCCACAAGCTCACAGCGAGTTTGCCAGCCTTGCCTTCTGCACTCTTCCATAAGCTCCTGGTGCTTGGTGCGCTTCCTCTCGTTGGCCCTCATTCCCAGGGCACTGTGAGTTCCAGCATGATCAGTTGCTTGGTGGACTGTGGATCAAACGATGATCATGTCTGGTCGAAGCTGTGTTGATGTTATATGGGCTGGGAACTTCAGCTGCTTGCCCAGGTCCACTTCCAGTTGCCAGTCGGTGGCAATGGTGAGGAGACCAGACTTTGCTCTAGGTTGTAGGTGGGGCTTCTCTCCAGCTCTTAGGAACGTGATGGTCTTTGGCTGGTGGTAGCCCTTGCTGGTGTTGATGGCAGTGGCTACACTCTCAGCGATTGCCTTAAGCACCTGGTCATGGCGCCAGTGATAGCGCTCATCTCCAAGGGCTTTTGGGAAGCTGCTAAGGAGGTGTTCCAAGGATCCTCTTCCAGAACAACGAGGGCAGGAAGGTGTCTCAATTTTGCCCGAGACGTGAAGGTTTTCTGGACTTGGTAGGACATAGTAGACAGCTTGGACTAAGATCCTGATGCGATGGAAGTCTGCTTGCGAGATGTTGGACCAGGTGATCTTTCGTTGCAGTACACTTTCCCATCTAGTCCATGTTCCTTGCTGTCCCATCCCTACCATCCTGCTGGCTTGTACCTCCTCCACGCCTGAACAAGATGTTTCCGCTCTTTGCCCTGAACATTGTCGACCCTGGTCACCGGGAAGTAGCCTATACCTGCACGCCCTGCTGCTACGGACCCCACCAGTGCCTTCTGCCTCAGCCGTGACTCAGCCACCTCCAAAGATTTGTCTGCGCTCCATTTCCTGCCTGTTTGAACCTGGATGGCAGCAGATGCCACTTTTGGATCCCTAGATTCTCTATACTGGACAGCTTCCTGTGTCTGTGACACCATGAACTCTTCAGCGAGGCCACTGATCGGGAGTTGCAGGATGTTACTGGTGCCATACAGAGCAGCACTGCTCAGACTGCGGGGTAGGCCTAGCCATCTTCGCAAGTAGCTGCTGATCTTCCTCTCCAGAGCCTCGACTGTCGTTATGGGCACTGCATACACTAGCAGAGGCCACAGGATCTGGGGTAGTATGAAATGCTGGTAAATCCAGACCTTGAACCTTCCCGGCAGGCTTGTTTTGTCCACCTTGGTCAGCTAGGCCTCAAGCTCTTTGCTGGTTTTCTGGATGGAGGCAGCATCTTTGAGGCTGCAGTCAAAGATCTTCCCGAAGCTCTTGACTGGCTGCTCTGTAATGGACGGGATGGTGGCTCCAGTCAGTGAGAACCGGAACTTGTCCACTACTTTCCCCCTCTTCAGTGGTTGTCTGTATTGTCTCATATTCATCACTTGATCCAAAATCCGAATGCCCCAAGCTACATAGTTAAAATCACAAATACCAAATTTGAGGCATAATTTGAAAATCCTTGTGTATCCCAGTGTTGGTTCATTTGCGATATCATCCCCCCTTTTGACACTTAGTCTTTACCATGGGTCAACTTAGCAAAATAGGGGAAGAACAGTTTAGGTAAACATGGAGTCGCTTGCACCTGACATTCAGCTAGTGTAGTGAAGGGCATAGTCAATGGCGCTGACTTGAGAGGTTGCGCAAGCATTTGCATGATGGGGGCAACAGAACTGTCGACAGTGGATTTAGCAGCCGCATCTGCATAGTTGTTTCCTTGGATGATGGGGTCATCACCAACCCTGTGGGCCGCACATTTGCAAACTGCTATCTGTTTCGGAAACAGGATAGCTTCCAACAAATGACTGACCAATGAGGTATGTGAAATAGCTTTACCTGTGGAGTTCAGGAAGCCCCTGTGTTTCCAGATAGCTCCAAAGTCATGTACTACGCAGATGTGGATGTGTCAGTGCCTACTGTCCACAGAAAACATCAGGAGCAGAAGTACAGAGGCTACTGTTTTTATCCAGCAACTAACTTCTGTCCAGAGAAATAAACAGGGGTGCTTGCAGGGACATTATAGGGAAACTGCTAATAAACAACGTTGAAATTTATATGGAAGTAGACATCCAGACTCAACTCATTATAATTAGTGAGGAATTCTTAGACTCATACTCTTTGAAGGATGAGTTTGTCACAATAAAAGGGAGGCTTAGAAGAAGCTAACAAGAACAGTTTAAGAACTAGAACTTTGTTATTGCCTGCTTCTATTGATTACCACAATGTGAACTTTTAGGACCTAATTCGTGCTGAAGCGAGCTTGATGAACTTCCACAGCACTCATAGGAAATACACGGCAGTGCTTATCAGTAATGTTGTTTCCGGGCTCTAGCAGACGTCTTGTGGTGGTGCCACTTGCAGAAGTATCAAATTGAATACGATTGAATAGGAACCATGTGACCTATTTTTCCCCTCCTAGTTCAGTGCAAGAAGCCGACGGTCCCCACTCAACCGTCTGACTAAATCTATAAACTGAAGTTTGCCACAAAAACTTGATCAATATCAAAACAAACCATACTGCTATTAATTACAGCAATAATTTTAATCAGAAATCTGGATTACTAAATATGTGGCCACCAGGAGGTGTTAGCTAGTCCCACAAATAATCTACTTGACTACGCCACTCCCATTTTAAGGGGCAGGAGGACCCTGTTACACTTTAATGGGAAGGCCCCGCACAAGCAATTTTCAAGTAAATGAAACAGATGAAAGCTAATGTATAGAAATGTACGAAAGACTATTTTGAATTCTTTTTAAAAAGAGAGCAAAAATCATTACCTGGCGCAAAGGCCAGTGGGCAATATCAAGTTACACAATGGACAGAGGACAAGTAAATGCACTGACTAGACAGACATCCACTACCACCAGAGGTAACTTTCTTTAGCAATATTAGTGTAGAACGATAGGCACTGATGTGAAACTCAATGAATACAGCTAAATTTGTGACTAAAGCACACTTACTGGATCTTTTAACACTCACTAAATGCAGTATTGCACTTCATTCAGAATAAGTAAAATAAAATAATAAAATAAATAAAATACACGCTTTAAAGATAAATAGAGAAGTCACACACCATTATAACCATCAGTGTCTCACGGCAATCAGTAGTGGGGATTAAAGCACAAAATTCACGAAATCCAAATCTTACTCAATGATATTGCTCACTGCCCAAAGCTTAGCTAAGTAGGGATAGATATTCTGGTTGAGTATCCTTAAATCGTAGCTACCGTGATGCATGTACATATACAAAATATGTCAGGTGTCATGGATTTTACCTTCAATGGAGGCAAGTAACTCAGTCAGGTGGCAGACTAATTCAACAATATAACTTTTATTTGGCCAAATAGGAGAAACTGTTCAAGCACTCATCACAGAGTTCGAGAAGAGAGTCTCAAACTTCTGTTTACATGTTCTGCTGCTTATATCTTTCTGTAAGCTATCTTTCTATGAGGTAATTCACATGGCATGACACTTTCTTACTCCTCCGCCCATACCAACTTACTGCTTTCCTCAGAACCTTTTTGTTTCACTCCAGAAACCTTGACAAAATACCTAGTTTCCTGGTGCCTCACGGTGGGGGAGGGTGTTCCTTCTTAATCTAACTTCTTATTCTCCCTTTGCATGCAATCCTGATTTTTATAGCTTGTCGTCATTTGACATTATACACAAAACATGCAGTTTTGAATAGAATCACACAGGCTATTGATTAGGATATAATATTTTGCAAACAATGGTCATACATATACCACCTGATTATATGCTTACAGCAAGTGTACTTTTAATTATGAACTTTACCCCATTTATAAAGTATCCCTCAAATCATCTTTACATTTTTGTGACCTTCTCAGACACCTGTGGCAAGCTTCTTGTCTCCCCCTTTGTACCAAAAATTGTTGCAGTTGAAACTTGGCATGTCATGGTTTTGGGTGGCTTGAGCATTCTGCTCTATTCCTTTCCAACCCTGCTTCTCTAATTAGAGTTTGTTACGTTTTTTGGTTTAACTGGTCCGTACGCATGCAGAATTCACTCTTATTGGTTCAGAGCCGGTACTGGTAACCAAACAGTGTTTTTCAGCGCTTCGTACTTTATATAAGCTCACGTCCAAGAATTATGCCCATAGGCGTTAATAATCTCTTGCGTTTACTTATATAAGGGAAGTATCTGGTTTAGCATGTCCGTGACTCCTTTAGTCAGGATTGTCACGGGGTAGAGAGTTAGGAGGAGATCAGTTCTGCGAGTTGTGCAGTTAGTTGTCCTCTCTCTGAGCTACGGAGGTTTTTGAGTCCAGTGCCCAGAGGCTGGGTCTGCATCAGCTCGCTCCATTGGGCTATTGTTTATTTTATTTTCGTTCTGAGTTTTGGAGAACCTATCTTCTCCTCCCCCTTGGTTAGGAGCCCTCCTTTTGAAGTTCCCTTATTTAGTTGGGATATTCCCGTGGAGTAGTAGTCTTTTCTGTTCGTTTATCATTACCTTTCCTTGGTCTCGGAAGAGATTTTGTGGCGTGCTCAGCTTTTTAGTGAGACGCTTTATTAAGATCCTTATTTGGTTGCGCTTGGTCTCTGTCCCCCAACCTGTACATGGCGGGACGCCCAGAATCTCCACCCTCTGGCGTGGGTGCCGTTGTCGGATTGTGAATCTGCTGCTGTCCCATTCAAACTGGCTCTGATAAATGAGAGATCCCTATCCAATAAGACTTTTATTCTTAACCTTCTGGGGTCGAGAGCTCCGCCGGCGGAGCTCGACAAGATGAAATTAACTTTTGTTTCTATTTGGATGATTAACTTCACGTGCTGTTATCATACAGACGCAACAAAAACATTGACAGAAACCTTAGAATCGCGACTTTCCAATGCGTCCATTGGCAAATAATATGAATTGTTTTAAAATAAATTTGATTAATTAGATCATGTATGCTTCGTTAAACTTTACTCATTACTATGTGAATTTTGCTCAGTAGGAAGTCCGCCCAAATTGCATTCACATGTTAACAACATTATAATTACTCTCTATAGAAGGAGACTAAAGGAGGGGCAATGCGAGATCCATGTGAGAAATGCCAAGTCTGCGAAAGCGGGATAGAATGTCAAAATGTCACCTAATTCACTTCTTTTGAGGTGAACATTTCGTTTAATTTTGGAAAATGGTCCTTCCGGAAGCCGACACTGATGAAGAGCGGTGTCATTTCGAACAGCGAACTGATCCAGCTGAGGATCAACTTCATGCGTAAGTATATTTCTTATGATCATATTGGTAAATATGTGTACTGTATTGCAACGTATCTGTGTGTTTGTAGGAATATCCAGCAATATGCGCGTTTGTAAATTCCCACACTATGAACGATTCGAACTATTGCATCTCAAAATTATAGGCTAGGCTCTCTGCGTCTGGTTGTGTTAGAAGTATCAGGTAGACTGTATGTTTTTCGATCATATTCGTAATAAATAGCTCATGTCTGGCGTGTAGTGGCGTGGCTAGGATTCTAAAACTGATGTCCTTGCACAATCGATATTAGCATACTCTAAGTAAGTTTGGGAAATAGCAATAAAATAACTACTTAGCTAAACAGACCTAGCCTACTTCAGATTGAGGCATTGTTATTGATGAGTTGCGCGTAGTTGAGTTGGAATATCAGTGATTATTTAGGTAAGCTAATGTTTTTTCGTTGATAGCTTGCATTATTTGTAAATGTGTGCTGTATTACATTCTCTGTGTGTTTGTAGGAATATTCACTAATATGCGCGCTTGTAAATTCCCGCACTACGAATGATTCTAACCATTGCTTCACAAAATTATAGGCTGCCTCTCTACGTCTGGTTGTGTTTGTTTGGTTCTTTGTTTGTATATGATGTCACATTTCATAAATTTTGTTTTCATTAGTTAGTGGTTTGTCCCTTTTTTGTAAAGCACATTTAATTTTCACCTGTTGAAGGAAATGTGCTATATAAATAAAGTTTGATTTGATTTCACATTTCCTAACAATTTTGTTTTTATTATATTTGCAGAGATGTTGATCAGGAAACACAGCCTAGTTCACCACTAGCTAAGAGGCCAGGCAGACGTTGCAAGAGTACACCAGTCTCATCTCATCTTCCATACAGTTTATTTCAATAAATGTTCTAAAATCAAAAGATATCTATGTTTCTGTCTTCTAAATGGCTCACTGAGTCTTTGTCTTAGTGGTGGGGAGGCATGCGGCCAGGTGTGAATAGCCTACTTAGCTGGCAGGTATTCCTACCCAATGCATATTCATTACAGAGAGGCCATTTGCCCTCCCATTCTCACCTGGTGTTGAAAAATAGTAGTCACAACACTAATTTTTAGCAATTTATTTTATTTCTCATTGGATTTGCTAAAATATTTTGTCATCTTTTGATACCCAAGACATTGAAGAAAAGTCTTAGTCACAATTGTTTAGTGTGTTTTATTACAACATTCCTGTGCATGTTCAAAACTACTGTTTACAGTTTGTGTGATTTTAGAGCAGTTTACAATCCACACATGATTATGACCTACTTACTGCTGCTTCATAAAGTTAATGAAATTTACACACATGTCAGAGCATCGCACAATCACCAGTGTGCCTCATTTTACCCTTAGACCCCAGAGCGGGGGTCGGCAACCCACGGCTCCGGAGCCGCATGCGGCTCTTAAGCCCCTCTGCAGTGGCTCCCTATAGCTTTGGGAAAAAAAAAAATATATATATGGAAATAAATAACAACTGTTTTATTTATTTTATTTTTTTCAAAGGGAACACCTCTTATTTTGGAGATCGAGGTGATATTGTGACACTGAAGAAAAAAAAAACTGTTTAATATGTCGTCAACTAAATATGCGTCACACCCCGGGCGCCTCTCCGGGCAGTCTGAAGGTGGCTAATCTTGAGTTTCTGACCCCAGGTAAGCTAACCATGAATAAATCTAAAAAAAGAAAAGTCTCTGAGGAAAATAGAGGGTTTAACTCAGCGTGGACAGATTCATTTGCTTTCACTACTGACAATGCGGGCTTACCTGTATGCTTGATATGTGGCGAGAAATTAGCAAACAACAAAAAATGCAATGTTGAAAGACATTTCCAGAACAAACACACAGCATTTGCTGAAAAGTATCAAGTTGGAGATGAACGAAAAAGAGCGATTTCGGAACTGCTGCGGAAAGCTGAGCAGAGCAAATCTACTTTCAATAAGTGGATCAAGTCTCCAAACTCAACTACTGCTGCTAGTTTTGTGGCAGCTCAGGAGATAGTAAGACGCGGAAAGCCGTTCACAGATGGAGAATACATGAAAGAATCATTTATTAAAATATCAGAACATCTATTCTCGGACTTCAAAAACAAACGTGAAATTGTTCAGAAAATTAGAGATATGCCTCTATCAGCAAAGACCGTCAAGGACAGGACCATTAAGATGGCAGAAAACATCACCAGTCAACAAATTAAGGAGATTAATTCAGCTCCAGCATACTCAATCGCCTGTGACGAGTCAAGTGAAAGTCACGTCTTACATCCCTGATATAGAGAAGCTCTGCAGTGATGTTCAGAAACAGAAATCACATTAAACGGGTGAGAACACTATCATTTAATAGGTTATTATTTTGCAAAAACATATTTATTTTAGAACCTGAGCTGATGTAGTTGTGTTTTATGTTCAGGCTCGATGGTTGATTGCTGTACGTGGCTGAGGAGAAAACAAGAGGATGACAACACACTGAAATGGACTTAAGTCATAATTAAATACAAACTGGCCTATTTTTATGTTTACTCTTTTTTTAAAGTTATTAGGCTGCAGCTATACATTTGATTTATTTCAAAGTGGGCTACTTTTTATTTTATTAATGTTCTACAAATAAGGAAATGACTGAAATAGACCTGCATGGTTCTTTGTTTGTATTTCAAAGTAGGTCTACACATGCCAGTGTTTTTTCTCTCCTCTTTATAAGAGTTTGAGGTTTTCCTTTGTTATAAGGTAAAAACAGCAATAAAATGTCAACAGTTGTCTTTTTGTTGTTCTATGATTTCATAAATGCTACAAACTATTGTTCTTTTACAGTGGATGACAAAAAAAATTGGAAACAAAAATTTAATTAGTATCTTGTATGACCTCCTTTTGCATTAAAAACGTCTGTCAAACATACTAGAAATAAGCTTTTGGATAGATTCAAATCCCTCTGAATATAGTATAACTATATATAAAACTTTATACACTGTGTTATCTTCATTCTTCAAGGGTCAAATAGGTTTTGCGGCTCCAGATGAATTTTATTTAGGGGAGAGGGGCCAAAAATGGCTCTTTTGATAGTAAAGGTTGCTGACCCCTGCCCCAGAGGGTTAATGATTTTTTCACCGCCCACGGTTTGGACTTCTTGCTGGTGACGGAAACCTGGCTTAACGTTGGTGAGTTTGCTCGAACTCTGTCCTAATGACTGTAACTTTTTAGCACGTCTAGACCCTCCGGACAGGGCGGAGGTCTAGCCGTTGTGTTTAAGGAACATTTTAATTGCCGCCTTTTAAACTCCGATCACTTCTCCAGCTTCAAGGTGCAATTAATTAAAGTAGGCCTGCTCAAACCCCTTTTAATTGCTCTTGTGTATCGTCCGCCAAGAATGCATAAAGACTTTATTCCACAATACGCGGACTTTCTTTCAAATACCATGCCCAACTTTGATAGAGTCCTGGTTCTCGGTGGTGATTTTAATATTCATGTTTGCTGTCCCTCTAAGCCTCTTGTTAGTGAATTTAAGCATCTGGTTGAATCTTTTAATCTTGCTCAGCTTACAACTGGCCCTACGCACAAGCTAGGCCATACACTAGACCTAGTCTTATCGTTTGGTTTTCCGATTTGCAAAATGGAAATAACTCATGCTTGTCTATCGGATCACAGTGCTGCTGTATTTGATTCATTTTTGCCTCTCTCACCTACTAAATCTCATCTCCCTGTACGTTACTCTCACTACATTAACTCTTTGACTGCTAATAAGTTCTCTCAGGCCCTCATAGCTGCCCCCAGTACCTACACTATTGAGGCTTCTCCTCCCCATCTCAGCACTGAGGAACTTATTTCCTTATTTAGCACCACCTGCTTTTCTATTCTGGATTCTGTTGTCGCCCTTAAATTGAAAAAGCCTAAGCCTAAAGTTTTGCCTTGGCTTAATGACACCACCAGAGCCCTAAGGAGGGAGTGCAGAAAAGCAGAGCGGAAGTGGAAGTGCGATAAGCTTCAAATTTCCTTTGAAATTTTGAGGGACAATCTTCACAATTATCAGGAAGCAGTTAAGGCTGCGAAAACAAAATACTTTTCTGACCTCATCTCTAATAACTCTCGTAATCCCAAGGCCCTATTCAATACCATTAACTCTGTTATCTGTCCCACCCCCAGTACCAGTTTAGACGTGCCTCCAATTAAGTGCAAATAATTTAAAAAAATTTTCATTAGCAAAGTTGAGGACATCAAAATGAACATTTCCCCCTCCACTCGTGACCTAGCTGTCTCTCTGGCCTGTCCATCTGAATTGAACTGTTTCCAACCCATTACGCTACCCTCCCTTACAGAGATTGTTTCTTCCATGAAATCTGCAACCTGCCCCCTTGATATTGACCCCACTGCTCTCCTGAAGGAGGTCTTTGACATAGCCGGTCCTAGCATCCTATCTATAATCAACAGCTCTCTAGCTACAGGTATCGTTCCAACCTGCCTCAAGCACGCAGTGGTCCAGCCTTCTGAAAAAAACAAATTTAGACCCCACCTTGCTAATTAACTACAGACCGATTTCTAAACTTCCATTCCTGCCTAAGGTTCTTGAAAAGGTCATTCTCGGTCAATTGCTGCCCTACTGCCCTACAAAATAACATCCTGGAAAGAGTTCAGTCAGGTTTTAGACAGAGTCTGCCTTGTTGAAAGTGTCTAATGACCTGCTCCTCTCTATCGACTACGATGACTGTGCCGTCCTGATTCTTCTTGACCTCAGTGCAGTGTTCGATACAGTGGATCATGACATTTTAATTGACTGTCTTCAGTGTGGGATTGGTGTTGGTGGCACTGCCTTGAACTGGTTCACATCCTACCTCAGCAATAGAAGTTTCTTTGTCAACATAGGAAATTCTTCCTCTCCTCCAGCCTGCCCCTCCTGCGGGGTCCCACAGGTTTCCATCCTAGGTCCCATTCTATTCTCTATTTACATGCTTCCCTTGGTCAAATTTTTCAAAAGTACAACATTGCCTTTCATTTTTATTCAGATGACACACAGCTTTATCTCCCCCTGAAACCAAACGACCAGTGCAAACTCAACAGTCTCATGGACTGCCTTGAGGACATCAAGTGCTGGATGGCTCAAAACTTCCTGCAGCTGAATGAGAACAAGACTGAAATTATCCTATTCGGCCCCCCCTGACTCCATCAAATTACCATGATTACCAGCAGCCTAGGCAACCTGTCCAACCTTGTCAAACCCTATGTCAAAAACCTTGGAGTGATATTTGACTCCGCCTTTAAATTTGACAAGCAGGTCAATGCAGTAGTAAAAGCCAGTTTCTTTCAGCTTCGCACCATTGCAAAAATCAAGTCCTTTCTGTCATTTAAAGATGTGAGAAAGTCATCCATGCCTTCATATCCTCCCGCTTAGACTACTGCAATTCCCTGTATACTGGGATTAGTCAGTCGTCCCTGTCCCGCCTGCAACTGGTCCAGAATGCCGCAGCCAGGCTCCTGACAGGTACCCGGAAGAGGGACCATATTAGCCCCATTTCTGGCCTCTCTCCACTGGCTAACAGTCTGGTTTAGAGTTGATTTTAAGGTTCTCCTGTTTGTCTTTAAAGCCCTAAATGGGCAGGCTCCCTCGTACACCACAGACCTTTTAACCCCTTACTCCACCTCCAGGTCCCACAGGTCGTCTGACCTGGGGCTCCTGGCTGTCCCACAAGCAAAACTTAAGCTCAGGGGTGACCGTGCCTTTGCTGTTGCTCCCCCTAGACTTTGGAACAGCATCCCCCACTCAATTAGATCTGCCCCTTCCATTGATTCCTTCAAGTCCAGGCTGAAATCATACTTTTATTCTCTAGCGTTTGGATCCTCCTGATGTGATTCCATTGCGCCTATGCCTGTGACTTGTAGATTTGTGCCTATGCATGTGTTTTTATGCTTTTTACTTTGTGATTTTACTCTGTGTTTCTGTTTTTATTCTGTGATTTGTTCTTACTCTGTGATTTTACCTGCCTGTACAGCACTTTGGTCAATGTGGGTTGTATTTAAATGTGCTTTATAAATACGTCTAAAGAAAACAGTGGCTGAACCACACTTAACCCCTTAGCACACAAGCTGAATCTTGCCAATCCTTGCCCATTTAGGTGGTACCCTATTTAAAGCTTTATAACTCCAGATGTGAACACCACAGATACTTGAAAAATGGCTTAAATTAAGCAAGACATTAAATGTACAATGTATTAATACATTGTATTAATACAAATGTAATTGTACAAATTTTGTACAATTTAAAATACTAATGCAGATTAGTTTATATTCATACTTTGTAAAAAATAAAGTGCCACAAATGCAATTGTCTAGACAAAATCAAAAATGAATTTGCATTTTTTAGTTTGTAATGAAATACTGAGAGATTGCATAAATACAGCAGGTTAAACTATACATGTGCTGGATCAAAAACTTCTTGACAAGTTCATAAAATCTAAGGGTGGATATGTAGAACTACTATAGATGTATGAAGCAAAAACTAAGCAGTGTACCCAGCGTCTCCAAATCTATCCAAAATGTCTAAATTATGCATTGCTGTAAATCACAACATATTCATGTATTTCACTACAAATCAACTGTTTTGACTCAAGAAACTCACTGATGCATCATTTTCAAGTGGGAATTGCAAGTTTTCAGTCAGTACAGTGGTCTAAAATATCTAGGGGTCCAGAAACATATCCAAAATTGAATAAAATGCTTTTTGTCCATTATAAACCATATACATAAGCCCCTTATGAAGGTTTAAGATGAAACATTGCTATCAGATTTTTAAAATAATGCAAAAATATTGTCACACAATGCGGTACAGTACCTAAATGTGTAATAATTAACTCTTGTATGTATTTCTATACTCTGTACTCTGTATGTTTTCTTGTATGGGGATGGGACAACATGAAAACAATTTTCAACCATCCACCATATTTTGGCAATGTTCTAACTCTCACGTCATCACTGTTGCATGCTTGACAAAAATTATTACACTACTAACTAACGCTTACATTACAATGTGAAATATCCACATTATATAATACCACTAACCTATTTAAAGACACTCAATTTAAAAAATAACGTATATAACCAAAATATTTTGAGCAGTAATACTTACATAGCAATGATGAAATCTTATCTATGTTCAGTAGATGGAGACAAAGACAGTAAATCACTGTTCTATTTGCTTCTGTTTTTCTCCCTAAAACGATGTCAGCTAGGTCTATCAGCAAACATATGGCTTAGCTATGCCCAGAAGTCCTCAATAATAATTGTATTTTCCCTGAAATTATGAAAAATTGTTGACCACGTTTTGCTAGGTGCGGCGTCTTTTACTATATTATATATATATATTATATTATAGGCATTTAGCAGATGCTCTTATCCAGAGCGACGTACACAACTTTTTACATAGCATTTTACATTGTATCCATTTATACAGCTGGATATATACTGAAGCAACGCAGGTTAAGTACCTTGCTCAAGAGTACAACGGCAGTGTCCTTACCCGGGATTCGAACCTACGACCTTTCGGTTACAAGCCCAGTTCCTTACCCACTGTGCTACACTCCGTCCTCCGTTTTATTGCTACCACAAGTTAATTCGTAAGTAAATGCTGTGGCAAACACGCCTGCCACAGGCCACCAAAGTGGCTTTCCTAGGGGCCCTCCAGCACAGAGACACAGGGAGAAGATGTTCAAATAGTCCACATTTATTTACGAGGGTTTGGCAAGATGTTACAGCCAAGTGAGCAGATCTTAAACACTGTCATGACAGAGAAGCTCCTCTTGTGTGGGTGGGGATGGCAGATTTAACCTGTGCGCAGTGATTACCTCACTACGCACAGGTGCAGCCACTCCTGTTCCTGGGTCCAATTAGCCTGGCCAATTATCTAATTCTTAACCAATTATCCAATTGGCCAGGTCTAATTAGCTTGACCCAGGGCAGGTGTGACTGCTTAAACCAGCCATCCCCACACCACAAATGCGATGATAAGAAAATGTTTGGTTAGGCTGACCTATAAAACGCTATTCCAAAAGAAAAATTAGACATGTTATACATCGTTAGAAAGCTTATACTCTCACCTACTGAATAGATGAATAGTCAATCAAGCCAGACTGTACAAAAAAGGGCGACAACGCCATAAACAACACGTGTGGTATTACGCACAGCTATTTTGGATGGTACCCATGCATCACAAATGCGCATATATTACCCAAACGGATTGTCCATGACCACTCAGTCTCAAAAGGGACATCTGTGGGAAAGAAATATATATGTACTCAAAAAGCACAAGCCCAATGTATTGGGAAAGAAATGTATTCAGAGAGCACAGGCCCAATGTATATGGGAAAGGAATGTATTCAAGAGCACCAGCCACCACCTCCATGATGTATTGTATGGCCAGCAAAGGAGGGGTGCGCAGTGGACAAAGGTCAACCTGAACCATAAGATTAACAACCTGCAGCAGCAAGCACTTCACACTAAAAATATGTGCAGTAAGAACAAACACGTAATACACACGTAGTATCTGCCATGCAAATTAAGCATTTTATGCAAGCATATACATAGAACGAACGCAAGCTTCTGCCTTTTACACAAATGTGTCGTCAGAATATATGATTTGTGATAGAAGGGGGAGGGAGATTCAGGTGGGAGACGGGAACCCGCATTTTTTAAAAATAAAGAAGGAAGGGGCTCATAAATATTGGTGTCAAAAAATTGGGAAATAATGGTGTCAAAAACAGGACATGACCAACAAAAAGAAATAAGTGGGAAGTACTAAGTTTAAGCTCCACAACAGGAGGAGCTAGCAAAAATGGATAAAAGAAGCATTTGGCCCCAGGGGATTTCAGTGTGTGTCTTGGGAATGCTTGGAGAGTGTTAGGAGAACGAATGAATGTATTGTCTTTACCTTGTGAGTGACTATTAGTTGTACTGAACTGCGCAGATCAGTATGTGGAAGAGAGCGACCTCGGCATTCCTGGCCCAGGCCGGGGCCCGTTTTCTCCTGCCCACACTTCTCTGCGCGTAAAACCAACGGTAAGGTTGTATATTTATTAAATATTAGTCCCAGATATTGACTGTAGAATGACATAGTATTAAAAACTTTTTCTCGTTTATTTTGTTATTTAGTGAGCAGCGTTTTCACTGCTGTATTGGCATATCTTAGGGCTGTTGGGCAAATAATTTCTTCACATAATTCATTCTTCATTGTTATTAGTCTGTGTTCCCATATCCTTGAAGATGGCAGAAATTAAGTCACTACTCAATAAACAAAATTTGGATCCCACTGTTGTACTAAAGCTGTTAATAGCTAGTCTAAAACAGCCAAAACCAAAAAGTCTGTCTATCAAGACTATTGCCTATTACTTGCCTACAACTTTGGTCATGAGCCAGTCAACTGAGCTAGCTAGCAATCATACTAACTTGGCAGAGAACTTCACACATGGCTAGCAACAATAATTATATTTATTATTTATTCTTTTGTTAATTTTTATAATTTGCCTAATTTTAAATATTTTACCTTTTTTGAACAACTGCTCACCCCTGCCACCCTGGTAAAATTGACTATACTGCTGGATGTTTTACTAAAGGACCTTTCAGACAGCAGTCATCTTGTCACACACCGCGACACCCCTCTCTGAACAGAAGAGTTGGACACAGGGAGATAAGAGAATCCGGGAGTTTCCGGTCTTTATTTAACATTTTTAAGAGGGAGAGACTCAAGTCTCTAAAAAAAAAAAAAACAGCTTTGCCCTTCACCCTCATGGGATTGGGGTAAAACTAATAAAGAAACACAACAAACTAACTAAACTGCGCACACTTTCCAGCCTTTATCCGTGCTGGTTCGTTCCTCTCTCTCTCGTCACATATCCAGAGAAATTGTGGACAAATTATGGGTAAATCTTATGCAATTTGCTCAAAAACATTGTAATTGCCATATAGCCCAATATTGTCATGTTCCGGTGTTCCTGTCTGTGTTTCCCCTGTTGGGCCGCCAGATGGCGGCACTTCTGTTTTGTGTCCTGCTCCCTCCCTGTTAATTGTATGATTGTTTCATTGTCTCGTTATCCCATCATTGTTCCCACCTGTGTCTTTTCCCCTCCTTCTGGTTTGATTGTTTTTTGAGTTCACCTGTGTCTTGTTATCCCTTGTCTATTTAAGTTCTCTGTTCCCTTGACTCGGGTGCTGGTTTCTTGTGTTTATTTCCGATGTTGCAAACTGTATGTACCTGCTTGTATTTTGTACCTGACTGTGTTTTGTTTGACCTTCCCTTGTGCTCTGCCTTCCCGTGTTCTGCCCTGCTTGTGTTTGTTCCCGAATTCTATTTGTTACAGACCGTTTGTACCTGCCTGTATTTTGTTCCTGACTTGTGTTTCGTTTGAGCTTCCCTTGTGCTCTGCCTTCCCGTGTTCTGCCCCGCCTGTGTTTTTGAGTTCCTGTTGTTTTCTGTTTCATTAGATTATTTTTTGAGTTTGTGTTTCACCTGCCTGTATTTTGTTCCTGACTTGTGTTTTTGACCTTCCCTTGTGCTCTGCCTTCCCGTGTTCTGCCCTGTCTGTGTTTTTGAGTTCCTGTTTTCTGTTTCATTAGATTATTTTTTGAGTTTGTGTTTTAGCCCATTGTGGCCTTGTCTGTTCCCCGTTTGTTCACCTGTCGTTAGTAAAGTCTTTGTTAATTTTCCCTTTTTGAGTTTCGTGTTTTTTTTTCCCCCACTCTGCGTCTGGGTCCCAGCACCCGTACCGTGACAGAAGAAACCAGCCAGTGTGGGACCCAGCAGAGTTTTTTTTTTATTTTTTATTTTTTATTTATTTTTTTTATTGTTTAACATGCCATCGGGGTGTTGGGAGCTTGAGCCTCCCAGTGCCCGGGGCGGGCGGTCGCGGAGGCGCCGTGGTCGGGCTGCCTCCCGGTCGGCCGGACCTCCAGCTGATCAGCAGGCGGATCCTGACCCTTTTGAGGGGTCTCGGCTTGCCATTTTTCCGGGGTCCGGCCCACGGGGGTCCCGCCGGTCCCGTCCGGCTGCCCAGCCGGGTTCCCTACAGCTGTGGTCTGTGTTCCTGTCGCCTGCTCCACCCCAAGTCCCGGAGGGGCCTTCACGGCCTGCTCTGCCCCGAGTGCCGGAGGGACCTTCACGGCCTGCTCTGCCCCGAGTGCCGGAGGGACCTTCACGGCCTGCTCTGCCCCGAGTGCCGGAGGGACCTTCACGGCCTGCTCTGCCCCGAGTGCCGGAGGGACCTTCACGGCCTGCTCTGCCCCGAGTGCCGGAGGGACCTTCACGACCTGCTCTGCCCCGAGTGCCGGAGGGACCTTCACGGCCTGCTCTGCCCCGAGTGCCGGAGGGACCTTCACGGCCTGCTCTGCCCCGAGTCCCGGAGCGGCCTTCGCGGCCTTCACGACCTGCTCTGCCTCAAGTCCCGGAGCGGCCTTCACGGCCTGCTCTGCCTCAAGTCCCGGAGCGGCCTTCACGGCCTGCTCTGCCCTAAGTCCCGGAGGGGTCCCCAGAGCCACCTGGAGCCCCGGAGAGGCTCCCAGATCCGCCTCGAGCCCCGGAGAGGCTCCCAGATCCGCCTCGAGCCCCGGAGAGGCTCCCAGATCCGGCTCGAGCCCCGGAGAGGCCCCCAGAGCCGCCTCGAGCCCCGGAGAGGCCCCCAGAGCCGCCTCGAGGCCCCCAGAGCCGCCTCGAGCCCCGGAGAGGCCCCCAGAGCCGCCTCCAGCCCCGGAGGCCCCGCCTGCTCTGACCCTTCCGCGGAGGCTGCCTGCTACACCCAAGTTTCGGGCTTTACTTGTGCCTCGAGCCCCGGGGGGGCCTCTGGAGCCGCCTCAAGCCCCAGGGGGGCCTCCGCAGCCGCCTCGAGTCCCGGGGGGGCCTCCGCAGCCGTCCAGAGCCCCGGAGAGGACAACGGTCCCATCTGTTGTCCCGCAGGGGCCGCCGCAGACTGCTCTGGCTGCCCCGCAGGCTAAGCCACCTGCCTTGCCCCCTGGCGTTCGTGCTCCCCCTGGCGTTCGTGCTCCCCCTGGCGTTCGTTCTCCCCCTAGCGTTCGTGCTCCCCCTAGTGTTCTCGCGCCCCCCAGTGTCCGTTCTTCCCCTAGTGTTCTTGCTGTCCCTAGTGTCCACTCCTTGCCCCCTGGCGTTCGTGCTCCCCCTGGCGTTCGTGCTCCCCCTAGTGTTCTCGCGCCCCCCAGTGTCCGTTCTTTCCCTAGTGTTCTCGCTCCCCCTAGTGTCCACACCTTGCCCCCTGGCGTTCGTGCTCCCCCTGGCGTTTGTGCTTCCCCTAGTGTTCTCACGCCCCCCAGTGTCCGTTCTTTCCCTAGTGTCCTCGCTCCCCCTAGTGTCCACACCTTGCCCCCTGGCGTCGGCTTCCCTGGCGTTCGTGCTTCCCCTAGTGTTCTCGCTCCCCCTAGTGTTCGCCCTTCCCCCAGTGATCGTCTCTCCCCCGGTGTCGTCGCTTCCCCCAGTGGTCGCCTCTTCCCCGGAGTCTGTCCTCCCCCCAGTGGTCGTTCCTCCCTCGGTCTCGTCGCTCCCCCCAGTGGTCGTCTCTCCCCCGGTGTCGGTCCTTCCCCCAGTGATCGTCTCTTCCCTGGAGTCCGTCCTCCCCCCAGTGGTCGTCCCTCCCCCGGTCTCGTCACTCCCCCTGGTGTCCATTCTCCCTTTGGTGTTCGTCCTCCCAACCGTGTGTCCGTGTGTTCCCCGGCCCCCCTGTCTAATTGTCTGCCCGCCTGTTTGTCTGTTGGTCTACCCGTATGTGTGTCAGCCAGTTTGTTGGCCTGTTTGTCTGCCCCCCAAGCCGTCAGCCCAACGGCCAACGTGTTTGCCCGCCTGTCTGCCTGTCTGTCAGTGTGCCAGTCCGCGTGTGTTTTGTCTTGTTTGCCTGTGTGTCAGTCCCTATGTCAGTTGTTGGGCTCCCCCCTCGCCTTCCCTGTCTGCCTGTCCCTTTGTGTGTCCGTCGGTGTCGCCGTGTGCCTCCCCGCCTGCTTGTCCCTGTGTCTGTCCTTGTAGGTCTCCCGATTGTGCCAGTATCTGGCAGTCTGTTTCCCCCTCAGTCTTGTCCAACCCAGTCCAGTGTTGTCGTGCCCCGTCTCAGTCCTGTCCTGTATGTCTGCCTTGCCCCTGTCCAAGTCCCCCCTGGTTTCCTGAGTCCCCCCTGGTTTCCTGAGTCCCCGTGTCGCCGGAGTGCGGGCCCTGAATTTCCCCATGTCGCCCGGAGTGCGGGCCCTGAGTCTCCCCCGTGTCGCCCGATGTGCGGGCCCTGAGTCTCCCCCGTGTCGCCCGATGTGCGGGCCCCGAGTCTCCCCGTGTCGCCCGATGTGCGGGCCCTGAGTTTCCCCCGTGTCGCCCGATGTGCGGGCCCTGAATTTCCCCGTGTCGCCCGATGTGCGGGCCCTGAGTTTCCCCGAGTCCTGCCCAGCCCTGAGTCTCCCCGTGTCGCCCGAGTCCTGCCCAGCCCTGAGTCTCCCCGTGTCGCCCGGGTCCTGCCCAGCCCTGAGTCTCCCCGTGTTGCCCGGGTCCTGCCCAGTCCCTAGTCCTGCGTCCCGTTCCAGTCCCGTCCTGTTCCTGTCCAGTCCTGTTTCTGCCCCGAGTTCCCGTCCAGCCCCGAGTTCCCCTCCAGCCCCGAGTCTTGTTCTTGTCTTGTTCCTGCCCCAGTCCTGTTCCTGCTCTGTGTCCAGTCCCTGTTCCTGTCAGAGTCCTGTTCCCGTGTTCTGTCCCTGTTCTTGTCTTGTCCTGTCCCCTGTTGGGCCGCCAGATGGCGGCACTTCTGTTTTGTGTCCTGCTCCCTCCCTGTTAATTGTATGATTGTTTCATTGTCTCGTTATCCCATCATTGTTCCCACCTGTGTCTTTTCCCCTCCTTCTGGTTTGATTGTTTTTTGAGTTCACCTGTGTCTTGTTATCCCTTGTCTATTTAAGTTCTCTGTTCCCTTGACTCGGGTGCTGGTTTCTTGTGTTTATTTCCGATGTTGCAAACTGTATGTACCTGCTTGTATTTTGTACCTGACTGTGTTTTGTTTGACCTTCCCTTGTGCTCTGCCTTCCCGTGTTCTGCCCTGCTTGTGTTTGTTCCCGAATTCTATTTGTTACAGACCGTTTGTACCTGCCTGTATTTTGTTCCTGACTTGTGTTTCGTTTGAGCTTCCCTTGTGCTCTGCCTTCCCGTGTTCTGCCCCGCCTGTGTTTTTGAGTTCCTGTTGTTTTCTGTTTCATTAGATTATTTTTTGAGTTTGTGTTTCACCTGCCTGTATTTTGTTCCTGACTTGTGTTTTTGACCTTCCCTTGTGCTCTGCCTTCCCGTGTTCTGCCCTGTCTGTGTTTTTGAGTTCCTGTTTTCTGTTTCATTAGATTATTTTTTGAGTTTGTGTTTTAGCCCATTGTGGCCTTGTCTGTTCCCCGTTTGTTCACCTGTCGTTAGTAAAGTCTTTGTTAATTTTCCCTTTTTGAGTTTCGTGTTTTTTTTTCCCCCACTCTGCGTCTGGGTCCCAGCACCCGTACCGTGACAAATATACAATTATTATGACATTAAGTTGTAATTTCCACAGATCTCCAAATTGCTGCAGGAAAACATTTTCATGTTAGGTGTGCAGTGTCAGCATTGTTTTAAAGCTGTTATTGTTAAATAGTTTTAACAATATTAAAATTATTCAATATTGCTCTAAATGGTTTTAGAAATTGCAGCACCTTTTATATGGAGTCCCACCATTTCAGGGTTCCAAAACATTTGGGATAAATGGCTTCAGGTGGTTCTGATTAGTCTGGTGTGTTCAATTGCTTAGTGCAGGCATAAGAGATCTTTCAGTATCTAGTCTTGATTCTTGGCTCTTGATATCCAGTGTGCCAGTGAAAGCCAAGAAGCAAAGTCTTAGGAATAAGAAAAATTGTCCAAAAAAAAAAAAAAATAGGTGAAACCATAGGTTTACCAAAATAAACTGTTTGGAACATCATTAAAAAGGAAAAGAGTTTGGTATTTGGAAGGGAACTTGTAGAGTAAGGAGGACCTCTACAGTTGATGACCACATTACATAAAATATCTTAGTAAGGTGTTGGGCCACCTTACTAAGAGGCAGTAAATGTGGCAGGCATACATGCCCAAACAATAACAACCCCACCACCATGTTTCACAAATGAGGGATCTTGGATCTTGGGAAGTTCCTTTTTTCCCTCCACATTTCGCTCTTGCCATCACCCTGATACAAGTTAATCTTGGTCTCATCTGTCCACAAAACCTTTTTCCAGAACTCTGAAAGCTCTTTTAAAAACTTCTTAAAACTGTAACCTGCCCTCCTGTTTTTGCAGCTAACTAGTGGTTTTGCATCTTGCAGTGTAGCCTCTGTAGTTCTATTCCTGAAGCTTTCTATGGACAGTAGTCACTGACACACACACACTCTCTTGTACCTGCACTAAGGAAGCAATTGAACATGCAGTGCCATGAAAAATGATTTGCCCCCTTCCTGATTTCCTCTATTATTGCATATTTGTCATGCTGAATGGTTTCAGATCTTCAGACAAAATGTAATATTAGACTAAGGGAATCTGAATAAACACAAAAACCATTTTAAAAATTATTATTTCAGTTATTTAATGAAAAAGTTATCAAACACCCATATTAGCAAAAAGTAATGAAAAGTCATTTCCCCTTTAAACTCAATAACTGGTTGCAACACCTTTAGCAGCAATAACTACAACCAAACACTTCTTATAATTTGATGGAATTTTAGCCCAGTCTTCTTTCCAGAACTGCCTTAATTTAGGCAAATTTTTAGGTAGGCTTTTGAGCACAAACTGATTTTTTCAGGTCCTGCCACAGCATCTCTATTGGGTTCAGGACTTTGACTAGGCCACTCTGAAACCTAAATTTTGTTTCTTTTCAACCTTTCAGATATGGACTTGTTTTTGTGTTTTAGATCATTGTCTTGCTGCATAACCCAATGGAATGATGACTGTGCATTCTCCTTTAGAATTTCCTGGTATAGTACAGAATTCATGGCTTCTTCAATAATGGCAAGTTGTCCAGGTCCCAAAGCAGCAAAGAATCCGCACACCATCACACTACCACCACCATACTTGGCTGTTGGTATGAAGTTATTACTGTGAAACGCTGTATTTGCTTTGCCCCAGACAAAATGAGACCCGTGTCATCCAAAAAGTTCCACTTTTGACTCATCTGTCTATAGAACACTATCCCAGTCCCTTTCTTATAGTGGAGTCATGAACACTGACCTTAGCTGAGGCTCACGATGCCTGCAACTCTTTGGATTTAGTGACTTCCATCTAAGTTGAGTTGTCCCGTCGATATATTTTGGCTAGCTCCTGGGAAGATTCCTCTCTGTTCCAAATGTTGTCCATTTGGAGATAATGGCTCTCACTGTGGTTCAGTGGAGTCCCATAGCCTTAGAAATGGCTTTGTTAACCCTTTCCAGACTTTCCTTTGATTGTGATATAGTGTGCTCACAGAAACTTTGTGGTGACATCATGGAGCCCTGAGATGTGGGCACTATATATAAAAAGTACTGTCATTTTTACAAGGTGAAACCAAAATTTATAAAAATAACTTTTGATAAAAGCTGAGAATCTGAAGTTTAACCATGTGAATTGTTTGATTACAAATCTAAAATATGTGTTTGTCCCAAACAATATTGAGCTCTTTGTATATATATATATATGAGAAAGAGAGAGAAAGTCTATGAAAGAAAGATGTAAGCATATCTTTGTCCAGCAGAGTCAGCAAATTGGGAATGAATGCAAAACTGTTCTGTAAATACAATTTCTTCTTCTTCTCCAACTGTTCTGTTCTATGAGACTTCATCACAGTCTGCCAGCTGCACTGCAGAAAACCTCTGATCGTGCTTTCCTCAGGACAAAACTGCCTGCGTCTGCAAGTACTGCACTGGGGGGGGGGGGGGGGGGCAGGCACAGAGCCAAACAAACTGAGGAAAAGTTGACTGTAATCCGGTCACTGGGTACTTGGGGAGGGAGGGAGGGAGGGAGGGAGGAGGGAGGGAGGGAGAGAGAGGGAGAGAGGAGAGAGAGAGAGAGAGAGAGAGAGAGAGAGAGAGAGAGAGAGAGAGAGAGAGAGAGAGAGAGACCTGAATCTTATAGCAGCTAAAGCGGGCAGAAACTGGACCCATCTATTATGGAACAATTCTTATCCCAGAGCCCCAGTGAGATCTGACTTGCAGGTGTGCTCCTCCTCCAGCTCTCCTTGCATCTTTTGCAGCTGTGACATGCATACTGCTGGTTCTGCTGCTCTGTATGTGCTTGCTCAGGGGTGTTGGCTGGTGAACTGCTGCTGCTCACTGCGGCTACGCATCCTCCTCTTCTGCACCTGTGTAACCCAGGAGACGCAGAGAGAGAAAAATCCGGAAGCCCGTTAGGATCCCTGCGCACATATATGCAGGCAGATCTACTGCCTTACCTTGTTCTCTGTCCCTCTCTGTCTGTATCTCTCTCTCCCAGAACCAATTGCCTCCAGTGCTCTCTCTCCCCATGTAGGAAGCTGTCACTGGGAAGATAAGGGGAATATTCTTGTGCTGCTGCAAAAAGATCTGCAGTCCTCTCTTTTTTTGTTTTTGGTTGCGCTGTGTGCCCCCCCCCCCCCCCATCAGCCTACTTCTCCCAGCATCCACTCTCTCCACCCCATCCCCAATTTGGCTAAAAGTGTTCTGGAGTGCTGACAGACCAACAGTAGAACAGAAGAAGCAGTCGTGGAGTTTGGGAGACGGTGGTCCCTGTACTCGGGTGTGCACTCAAGGGAACCAGGTCATGGCCACGCTGTTCATCGCCCTGACGCTCGGTAAGGCAGCAAGATGACTTAAAAATTCTATGTTTTATATCCATCGATCTCCTCTTCCGTGTGCTGTTCCTGTCACTCAAGGACACCAACTCCATACAAGAGACATTGCACCAGTTTTTTTTTTGGCAGAACGTGTGTTCATTTCTAGTCATTTATAGCTTTAAACTGCCAATTTAAACTGCTTCAGAATTCCTTAATTGTTTCTGAGAAGCTTGAAGCTGTCCACCCTGGAAAAGCTTCATTTTTGGCACATTTGCAGTTGAATGTGCAGTTGTGTTCATTTTTATTAGTGGGTTATTGTGGAAAGTTTTTAAGGTGCAGTGCTGGGAATCTTTCCAGAAGTGAAAGTATGTGTTGTGTATGTATGCGTACAAATCAATTACAAAATTACAAATCAGTGCTGTGATGCAATGTTTAAAAAGTTGCCTACAGTTACTGTTAAACTGGGATAGTTGAACTCTTTACTTTTCTGTTGTTAGTATGCGGAAACATGCACAGATACCGGAGGTACATTGTGACGAAGCATGTGATCTCAGGTAGCAGACTCAGTCCCAGTCTGCTGCACCTCGTGTGATGCTTAGTCATGGAGCAACATGATGCAAATTCTGCCTTTTAATGATGCTCAGCTGTGCTGTGCTGCTGTTTAATTCTGAATACAGAGCTTAGCCTGGTCCCTAGCAGTAGGAGACTAGGACGCCAATTTGTTGCAATGCGAACTACACGTCTTCTCACCATGGTTTCTTAATTAAGCTTGTTGAAAAACTCTGGAAGCCAGTCCCCATCAGTGCTGCTCAGCAGAAGCTCGGAGCAGAATGCATGTTTCTGTGCCATGCATGAATCAGTTTGTGATGCAGTCGAATTTATACAAGTTTTCTGTTTATTGTTTGATAGCTGGCCCTGGGGATGGTCATACGGGTGTATGACGTGTGTATGATAGGTGCATGTTATATCATGGATACGTGGATATGTGGGTGTAGGGATGTATGCTGCATGTGTGTATGCATGGTTAATAATAATAATAATAATTTATAATGTTATTTATATTTCATGCAAAAAGCTTCACAATTATATGTCTTGCTTTTCAATATAGATTAAAATATCAAGACAAATACAAAATAATCAAATAAAGCAAAGCTGAAAGGAGTCAAAGCATCATAGCTTTTGAAGTAATTTAAAGTTAATTTCTAAAAAAAAAAAAAGACAGACCAAGCAGCTTTTATGTTATCAGGGGGACTGGTTCCGTCATGGGGCCTGGACTCAAAAAGAATAATATTGAGAATATCTGATCATTTCCCACAAGCTCATTCTGTAATCTTGTAGGAACAACATCCATTGGACCAGTAGATTAAATCATGGGCACCACTATAGTGTATAGGTGTATGATGATCTTATGTTTCTCCTCTTAGGGCTTATCAATAGCCAAGCACCATTGCAGCATTAGCACCATTATTCATATTAATTAGGTGAATGAAACGCGATGCCAGTACATAGACAGCAGTGCAGTTAGCCTCCTTTGCTCCATGACTTGTTTTGCGCATTAATAAATCTATGTTTCCCCATGCTTAAGTGTTTTCCCAACTTTTCTGCTGTTAGTTTGATCACCTTTTTGGGAACTCCTGGCTTTATTCCACTTTCTTACACACCTTTGATTCATTATTTATTCAGCAAAAAAAAAATCCATGTGTGAAAAAGTGCACCGCATTTTGCTTCAATATGAATTATGAAGGTAATTAGAACCACGTTGTAAGGAAAATTTGTATCCTGCCGATCATGTCGGGGTCAACAAACTGTACGGGTTTAAAATTGGTATCCTACTGATCACGTAGAGGTCACCAAACTGTAAGGAAAATTGGAATCCTGCCGATCATGTCGGGGTCACCAAACTGTACGGGTTTAAAACTGGTATCCTACTGATCACGTAGAGGTCACCAAACTGTAAGGAAAACTGGAATCCTGCCGATCATATCGGGGTCACCAAACTGTAAGGATTAGCCATGGCCACAGGGAGGAAAACAAGTTTATCTGACTCCATAAATGTGTAATGAGAATGTTTGTGCAAATACGGGTTTGTGTTTACGTGTATTGACTGGGGTGCACTGAAATAGTGGGTGGCAAGACTTGTACGCTGGAGAGCAAGACTATTTACCACTGGCAGGCATTCATCTAATTGTTCACTGACATTAACCTTATGGACCCAGATGACGCCTTTTGGCGTCATAATTCACTGCGATTTGTCGTCAACGAAGATCTCTGTAATTTCCGAAGCCGACTCGTTTTTCTTTATTTTATCAATGAGGAGAGGATCTGAACTTTGAGTGGCATGTATCTTTAGCCATTTGGGTGCAATCTATGGTGCACCCGAATGGCTAAACTATGGCAACAAATCACGCACACATTTGGGGAGCGTCGGGGAGCAATGGCGGACTGTGCCACAGTTCATGCGAAACTTTGTTAGTTTGAGAGGATGAATAATTACTTTTCTATGGCATGGATCCATTTGAAGACAATATCGGGTGAGTTTGTTTAGCCTTTGAATCCGTCATTATGCTGAGAAATTGCTAAACCATTTTTATTGGGAGCATTTGCGTTTCTCTGCAAACACGCGAAAACACGCTGGTATAATAGAACAATGACGGTAAATACATATATATAATCCACATCGTTCCATTGCTACCATAATGTAAAAGCTTTCTTGTGTCTACAGCTGCAGTTTCTCGCTGCAATTACTAATATTCAATATAAACAAACGACGCAATTTATGCTGTAGTCTGCCAATGTCTGAATAAATAATACGGTACTCTGTGTGCAGCGCACAGGTAGCAGGGATGGGGAGTTGATATTTCGTTTTCTTTCAATGTCATATTTATTTTTTGAAATATGTATTATTATTCTATCTGTCTCTGAGGCACTCTGAAATGTGCATTCTCTGCTAAGTTGAGCAATGGATTGGAATGTGTCTGACGCCTTATTTTTCTCAGGGAACTGCTATCAGCATATCAATGCACTGCCCTGCCTCCAATCCCCTCAGCTCTTCAATCAACTCCCCCTGCCCCCCTCCCCTCCCCCATAACTCCAACAGCAGTGAAAATAATATAGTAATAATAAAGTAATATTTTTATTTTCTTTGTAATTTACTATTGTTCAAAAACAAAAGAAAAAAATTCATACCATAAATAAAAATACATTTTTATTTATGGTATATAGTTATTGGGCATTAGTTATATATATACATTTTTAGGACTAGTGTCCTTTCTGGTGCAAGGCTCAGGCGCCAGGCTCTTCATGTACATAATGCCACATTGTAAAGCAATGGCAAGTTCAACTGACATGATATTTGGTGTGGGTATTACATACACCCTGGACTTACATTGCAGGGTGTTTTCATTGTGGTGAGACGTACTTTTGGAAATACATTACAAAAAACATTTTTTCATAAAACGTAAATGAATTTTTTTGCTTTGAACAGCTATTTTTGATTTTCTAACTCATGGCAGGTAAAGGTGCTACTCATCCGGGAATGTTGCAAATAATGTTTTTGTGCCATGAAGAAGCAACTTTAACCTGAAACATTATGTTTGTCTGGGTACCGAATCTAACCTATCCTAGGGAGACCTAACTATGGATACTCCATCTGGTTAGTGAAACTATCTAAATATCCTGGACTATGACCCCTCTATTATATGAAATAACACTAGGGCCAATCTGGACACAAACTCGAACAGCTATCCCAGAACAGCTGCACTTCCGGCTAGTGAACCTATCAAATGCCCAGGAGGTAACCCGATTACAGTGTTACCCCTAAACCATATATAAGACTGGTCCTCACGCCCGGGTCAGCATACGTACATACGTTAAATGCACTGAAAAGGTAATACAGTTTAAAATATGACAGTTCACATTAACCTAGGATAGGCAGTTAAAGGTGAACATGGTATTCTGCATAGCAAAACAAATAAAGACAGCTATTCTATAAGACAGAAGACATACAATCTAACAAACAAAGAAAAGGAAAAAGAGATGAATGATGCATGCAGAAATTACAAAATACTTATGAGAAGACTATGGTACCAGGAGAACGGTCAAGCAGATACTCCTCCGACAATGGTACCAGGAGAACTGTTAAGCAGATTCTCCTTGAATGTTTCTTTTGACTTCACTTAAATGCAATCCTGAGCAAGCCTTCCACTTTACACACTTCCCTTTGTATCCTCAAATAGTGTCTGGACAGGAACTTTGAACAGCCAAACTGAAAAAAACTAGTGGCACCACGCCTAAAAGCTGCTGCATTGTATTTTGCACGTCATACAATAAAAAAAACCTCAGTTTACAATTTTCTTTACTTCCCCAAAGAGCGAAGGACAGTAAAAGAAGAGATCTGTGGCTTCAGGTCATCTACAGAGAGGATGAAAATGATAAACTGTGGGCCCCGGCCATTAGATCTAACACGTAGTTAAATAAGCTGGTTAACAAATAACAAATGTTAGCTAGCTAGCTGGTTAAGAGGTCTCCATAGCTGGCTAATTTACAGTAAACTGGGTTAGACTATATTATGCATCCAGTGAATTAACGTTATCATTCATTTGTTTGTTTTGCTACACAAATCGGTTAATTTGACTGATCATCAAAGAAGTCGCACGGAATTGATGTAGTCTAACATAGCTAACTATTAGTCAGGCAATCCAAATGTGAGCCAGTACAGGCTAACTACTGTGATTTGATACCGTTAATGAATTTGTTAGCTTGCTGTCTAGCTTGTAAAATCAGATTTATTCTTGTTATTTAGGCTATAAGTAGGAACAAATCTAGCTAGCTAACTAGAAATATATGAACATACAGAAATTGAAGTGGTCTGTGGCAAACACTTCATCACAGGTTAGTTAATGATGTTAAAGTCAATAGTTATAATGTTAAAAGTCAAAGTAGTGAATGTTGATGCTGCATTGAAAGGGCAGTACATAGAACATACTGAAAAGCCAAGGAAATCCCAATTTAATGTTAGCCTGTAACAAAAGGGTTAAGTTAGCTAACAGCTAGCTCGCTGTTTCTTAAATTTTTCTATATAACGATGCCGATCGTTGATTGGCAACGACATAACATAATTGTTTGCCTGACTGGCCATAGGATTTGGGCTCCTAATAGCTAAAAAGCAATACATCTTATTTAATGCTATTAAACTGGCAAAGACCTTGGAATTTGCATTTACCGCCAATCAAATTAGAGGGGCTGCTTTCACCGAAAAAGGGGCGGGGCATGACGCAAGGGCAAAGTACCTGGATGGGCTGCTCTCATCTATTGAAGTTAATGTAGAAATCCAAGGTGATTTAACAACCAAGGAAAACCTCATCAGTCCATTTTTTGTGATCGTAAATGTCGTTAAGTACAGCCGTTTCTGAAACAATGGTTGCTGTGGTCTAGAAGTCTTGGGAAAATATATCGTCAATTTATCCTCGGTAGCACTGTATCCTACAGTAGCCTACAGTGTGAATTGGGATGGCAGGTATGGTTACGTCTTGAATTGAGAAAATATTGGGTAGCATTGCTTTGGAATACATCTTATTTAATTTTGGTGAGGCAAGATAGCCTTTTTTGTTTGTAGTACCATAACTTGGCGTCATTTTGATATCAATACTTTTAATGGCAGGCGTGGATTTTGGCAGTCTGAATGAATTAGTTATAGATGGTGTATGTCTTGTATGTGTGAGTAACTTGGCATTTCTGTACGTTGAAAACGTGTTTTTTATGAGATATCATTTCTTTTTGCAAAGCGTTTTATTATGAGAGTGAGAAATGCGAAGTGACCCTGTCAGAAACGGTTGTGGATTATGGCTATCCTTGTGTGAATTTGTACAGTCTGATGAGCGTGTACCGTTTAGCAGTTTCGGTTTGCTATATATGTAAAACGGTGGCTGTGACAAAGGGTGCGGTGGCGTAAGTGTAAACGCATCAGAAACACAGGTGAAATATGGCCAGTGTATGTACTCATGGATTTGACAGTCATCCAACCAATCCAGCCTTGATTGACAAAAAAATCAGCAAGCCCGTAGAATTAGAGCTCCCTAGGTCGCAACTTGTGTACCCTTCTGTCCTGCTCCGTTTTCTGTTATTTCGTGGAGATGCACTTTTAGTGTTTGTAACATTTATAAGGCATTTTGATAGGCTTATCTGCAGGTAGGAATCCTCTTCGCTGTTTTGCTAAACTAGAACCGGAAAACTTGATAGTGGAGAATAGGAGCAGACGCATATGTCCCAGCAGGCTTTGCATATGAGAAAACAACAACAGTGTGAGAGAAATTAGGAGAAATTATGAAATAGAGTAGTTGAAACAATATGTTTTTAGCAGAATGGGCATGTAGGTGAAGGTTGACATGATCACAGACTATAGTGCGAAGTAAATGAAGTGACCATGAGCGAGCTTAGTTTCCTTATCGACCGGTATATATAACAGTCTGTATAATGCATTAGTCATTAAAGTGGAGGGTTAAGTAACGTGTGAAATCGGTTGCACTGGTGTGCTTTTCTCATGTTCAGAAAAGGTATATATATGGTAGATATGGTGCAAAAGCAATAATTGAGAAGTAATAGACAATTATTAGTGAGGGTAAAAGCAGGTTAAAGAAACGTGTTCTTAGCTGGGTTTGAACCTAGGACCCCATGTTCCCAAGACTGTAACCTAGGCCACAGGCAGATTAGCTGTTTAAACTGGAAATGTTTCAGAGTAAAAAGGTATGGGTATTTTGCGTGTGTATGCGAGTTTTTGATTTGGTTGTGTAGGTGAAGATTTGGCTGGTATCAGTAAAATGTCCAATGGGGAGACATGTTGTTAGTGGGATAGGCGGCAGGAAAAATAAGAATGAGAAGAAGAAGAAGAAAATGCAAAATCCCCTTAGTTTGGGGCTTTATTGTGTGGACATGTGAAGTTGTTTATGAAATCTGTCTGTTGAAATGGGGTCAGAATGTACAGAAGTTAATGTTTTTAAGGGCTGAGTGTCTGTGGCTGTTGTGGTTATTTCTGTGGGGAACCCTGAAAAGTGCCAAACTCTTGGTGCTGTATAGGTATGGGGCATGCCCCCGCCAAGACGTAACTTGGCGGGATGGCATACCTGCCATCCCAATCATTGGGGAGAAAGGATCTGTGTACTTTTTGGCCAATTGTTTTCCGTTTCAGGAACAGAAATTAAAAAGCAAGAAAGTAGTGGGTGTTTGATATTCATTTTAAAACATGAATCGATAAACGAGAATCAATTGGTTATTCGTGTTGCTGACTGATATTAAACATACAATTACATAAACTGAACTAGATCTCGATTTTAAAGGTTATGGGGTTTGGTTTTTATTATAACAAAAAGGTTAGATTTTTTTATAATTAGGCTACCTAATTGACTTTGGTTCGTATTAAATCGTATTAAAGAAACAGCTGTTATTTTCTGATAAGTCAGGTATTTATATGTTGCTATTTGAGTAGCATTTATTAAGTTGTGAAAGATATTTGCTGAAAAATCGCCAAAACGGGTTTGACATACCTATTAGGGTCTTACGAGTTTTATGTTGCAAACTGTTGTAATAATTTTTTTTAAAAGAGGCATAGTGTATTTCCAGCAACAGGCAACTTAGTTAAATGAAAACGTTTTTTTTTTCACGTAGGCTAATACATAAGCAGGCATGCATTTTAGCACAGTAGAGCTACAGGTGTTGTATATTATACAGCCTTTTCACGCATCTTTATCAAGGGAACCCTTAGCCTAATAATTTTAATAATATTATGATGATACGATATGTAGCTAGGTCACTCACAGCAACGTGGGCTTAGTCAACGTGATACTGACAAAATAACGTTAGCTAGTTAACGTTAGAATAGTCAGCCGAAGTTGTGACTGCATTAGGGAACTATGCTAACTACAAAAACAGTGCAAAATAGCTTATGCTGCTCTATTTGACATTGACTGACTGAGTGACCACCAGCAGTAGGTGACGGTCTCACTTTATGATAGCGTTACGATTATGCTATCTTATATTAAGTTATCATCAACATTAATTGAATTAATCATCATTATCGTCATCGTGGCATGGCACACACACTACCTCCCTGCTCCCTCTCTGTGAGTCCCTGTTAATCATGAAGCTACTCCATGCTTACCGCTTAACCCCTCAGCGCACATGCCAAATCTTGCCCATTTTGGGTGGTACCCTATTTAAAGCCTTTTAACTCCAGATGTGAACACCACAGAGACTTAAAAAATGGCTTAAATGATGCAGGACATTTGTACAATTTACAATACTAATGCAGATTATTTTATATTCATAATTTTGGAAGAAATAAAGTGCCACAAATGCAATTGTCTAGACAAAAAATGAAAAATGAATTTGCACTTTTTTAGTTTGCAATGAAATACTGAGAGATTGCATATATACAGCAGGTTAAAATATACATTAAAAAAAAAATATATATATATATATATATATGTGCTGGATCAAAAACTTCTTGACCACAAGTTCATAAAATCTAAGGGTGGATATGTAGAACTACTATAGATGTATGAAGCAAAAACTAAGCAGTGTACCCAGCATCTCCAAATCTATCCAAAATGTCTAAATTATGCATTGCTGTAAATCATAACATATCCATGTATTTCACTACAAATCAACTGTTTTGACTCAAGAAAATCACTGTTGCATAATTTTCAAATGGGAATTACAAGCTTTCAGTCAGTACAGTGGTCTAAAATAGCTAGGTGTCCAGAAACATATCCAAAATCTCTCCAAAATTGAATAAAATGATTTTTGTCCATTATAAAGCATATAAATGAGCCCCTTATGAGGGTTTAAGATGAAACATTGCTATCAGATTAAAAAAATAATGCAAAAACATTGTCACACAATGCGGTACAGTACCTAAATGTGTAATAATTAACTCGTGTGTATTTCTATACTCTGTACTCTCGTATGTTTTCTTGTATGGGGATGAGACAACATGAAAACAATTTTCACCCGTCCACCACGTTTTGGCAATGTTCCAGCTCTGACGTCATCACTGTTGCATGCTTCACAAAAACTATTACACTTCTGTCTAACGCTTACATTACAGTGTGAAATATTTACATTATATAACACCACTAACCTATTTAAAGATACTCAATTTCAAAAATAACGTATATAACCGAAATATTTTGAACGGTAATACTTACATAGCAATGATGAAATCTCCTCTATGTTCAGTAGATAGAGACAGAGACAGTATCAATGATATTGTTCTATTCGCTTCTGTTTTGCTCCAGAAAACGATGTCAGCTAGGTCTATCAGCAAACATATGGCTTAGCTATGTTCAGAAGTCCTCAATAATAATAGTATTTTCCAAGAAATTACGAAATATCCTTGAACACGTTTCGTTAGGTGCATCGTATTTGTCTGCTAACAGAGTGATATTGCGTAAGTGAATGCTATGCTAAGAATATTTTCTGTTACGCTGACCTATAAAACGCTATTCCAAAAGCAGAATTAGACATGTTATACATCGTTAGAAAGCTTATACTCTCGCCTACCGAATAAATGAATTGTAAATCAAGTCAGACTGTACTAAAAATGACGACGACGCCGTAAACAACAGGTGTGGTGTTACGCACAGCTATTTTGGAAGATACCCAGACGTCACAGATGCGCCTATATTTCCCAAACGGATTGTCCAAGACAATATATGACCGCGCAGTCTCAAAAGGGACATCTCTACACGTAAAACCAACAGTAAGGTTTTATATTTATTCAATATTTAGTCCCAGATATTGACTGTAGAATGACATGGTATCATTTTTAAAAACTTTTTCTCGTTTATTTCGTTATTCAGTGAGCAGCGTTTTCACTGCTGTATAGGCATATCTTAGGGCTATTGTCGGGTTTATCTTGTTGCCATGACGGAATACGATTTTTTAGTGGTGAAAGAATATTTTTATGAATGCCAAGATAGACAATATTGTCCATTATGTCAAGGTTAGATGAGACTGCAGGGAGGGGGTGTGTGTTAAATTAACGACCGGAGCGACCATGGTGGGGCTGCGAAACTCCGTTTTCGGCATAGTTGTCATGTATCGTCTACTAATGAAACTGAAACAACGCGTTTCTGTTTTCATCTCACACGTTGGTTGCAGTAGCACCGAATGTTTGACTTTAGTAATCTAGGCACGCGGGCGTGCCCACCACTAGGGGCTGTGCGCTAAGAGGTTAAAGACCTGAAACCATTCAATGTGACAAATATGCAATGATATAGGCAATCGGGTACTTTTTCATTGTACTCTATATAAAAGCATATATACAGTCTGGACCATTCAGGTTTGTGTTAATACAGCATGCCAAGGACAAGATATCTGAGATGATGTCAGAGATGATGCTCCTCAGTCTGGGGAGGGTTATACAACCATTTCCAAACAGCACGGTCCATAATTTCACAGTGAGAAAGAACCTTTACAAACAGACAATATTCAAGACTGTTGTCAATCTACCTAGGAGTAAATGTCCCAGAAAATGCACCCCAAGATCAGACCATATGATGCCCTGAGAAATTTCAAATAACACTAAATCTACAGGTCTCTGTCAACACAGTAAATGTTCATGATTCCACATTTAGGACAGAACAAGTATGGTTTTCATGGCAGGGTAGGCAGGCGAAAATCCTGACTCTTCCAAAAGAAGCATTGCAGCATGACTTACCTTTGCAAAATTGCACCTGAATGAACCACAGAACGTCAGGAACAGTGTCCTTTGGACAGACAAGACCATATTGGATTTCTTAGCCATAATGCACTATACCATTTTTGATTGAAATCAGACATTGCATATCATCACAAGAACCTCATGCCAACTGTAAAGCATAGTGGTGGAGAGGTGATGTTTTGAAGCCACAGGACCTGAATACCTGCCCCGTGTTGGGAAGTTATATTCATTGAAATGAATCAGTACATTTGAGTCATCACATCAAAATGAATCAAGTTTACAAACCGTTCAAGTAATTTTTGCATACTTTACCATTAATAAAACACTGACTTGCTGAATATAGTATACACATTCTACTCTTCCTTCTCAAATTATACACTTACAGCTTCTGAAAAAACATAGGTGCTCACAACAATGCAGCATAACAGATCGGAGAAACTACTGTATATTTATTTTCTTCCACCTTCATACTACTAGGTCAAGATACCTCTTTATTACAATGTACGCATTTTAATCAGTGAAGGTACTAGCTCCAGTCAGTGCAACAATGTCTTCCCCACACACACCCACGACCCACCTCTCGCATGGTGTGAATTGACCCTTAATTCAATGACAATCTAAACAAAAGCTACTGCTAAGCACCGTTTACCACTAACACTTGAACATTTTTAGCAACTGTAACAACATTGATACTGCAATATCAGTCTTAATCTTAAACAGTGGGTGGCGCTAAGTGGTACAATATGAAACTTAAATGAAAGACTACTGGACTGATAAGGTCCTGGCTGTGTATAGTTGCATAAAAAGTTAGACAGCTGGTCTTCATAAATGCCAATTTGCAAATGAATCAGTATGTGAAATTGTATAGGCTTTTATTAAATTATTATTAACATTATATAGCCTGAAATCCCAGAAGGGTTTTGTATTTTAATTTAGTTTATTTTCCTATTTATATATTTATTTAAATTGTTCTCTATTAATATTGTCACTTTTCATGACTGTAGTTTTTTTATCTTGCAATAGGCTACCTTTATTATATTTTCAACTCTGATTTGAGCCATATTTTATATTTATATTTCTCTTAATTTGTTGTTGTTTTCATAAAGACTTCCAGTTAAGTCTAACATCATTTAATTGCTTAATAACAATCCCAAATAAGTCTAATTTAATTGCTACGATCTGTTCATATTATATCATTAAGGACATTGCCGTTTCTAAGGACAAGCGAAATAATATAGTCTGCTAGGCTGCATCCATTGGGTTTTGTTTATAGAAACACCCCATATGCTAATGTATTATTTGCCAAATGAGGAGAATATGCTTCCATAGCACTGTTTTAAAAAGTTCAAGTTGTCATCAAGGTTATCCTTAATGTCATCATTTTCACAAATCGAAACACTTCTCTTTCCGAACATAGCAAAAGTTTATCTTGCTTCTGCTGGCACAAGGCATTAGTAGGCCTCTGCTATACATTTCATTACATTACAGTCATTTGGCAGACACTCTTATCCAGAGTGACGTACAACAAAGTGTAACCATAACCAGGAACAAGTGTGTTGAAAACCATAGAGAGAAGTACAGTTCCAAGTGCAGGGAGCGACCGCATAGTTTAACTTGGACCCTGTAGGTTAATCTTATCAGCACAACCAAAAGCAGCAACAAAACAGTCTATGCAAATAACACAAGCAATAATTAAGTAGGCACGAGTGCAATAACTAAAATAAACTAAGATAAACAGCTTACCTAGCTACAAACCAAAGTTTACATAGTCAATTAGAGACTACAGGGAGGTAGGGAGGGATGGGGAGAGGTGCAGCCTGAAGAGGTGAGTCTTCAGTCGTCGCTTGAAGGTGATCAGGGTCTCAGCTGTTCTGACCTCCACCATTGTGGAGGCAGAACAGATAGGAGACGTGACCAGGAAGCGCAAGTGCGAAGAGGGGGAGGTGCCAGGCCTCCTGAGATAGCAAAACGGAAGGGTCTGGCTGGCATGTAGGGTTTGAAGATCTTATGGTAGGTATGCTGGGGCTGATCCCTTGACTGCCTGGTATGCTAGGACCAATGTTTTGAATTTGATGTGAGCCATAACAGGCAGCCAGTGGAGGGTAGTGAGCAGGGGAGTGACGTGGGAGTGTCTGGGGAGGTTGAAGACCAGACGAGCTGCAGCATTCTGAATGAGTTGCAGGGGTCTGGTGGCAGATGCCGGTAGTCCAGCCAGAAGAGAGTTGCAGTAGTCCAGGCGGGATAGAACCATTGCTTGGACCAGGAGCTGGGTTGAGTAGATGGTGAGAAAGGGGCGGATTCTCCGGATGTTATACAGGAAAAATCTGCATGCCCGGCTTACTGCTGCGATGTTCTTGGAGAGGGACAGCCTGTTGTCCATCACCACTCCGAGATTCTTGGCACAGGGTGATGATGTCACTAAGGTGTCCCCTAGGGAAATGGAAAAGTCGAGGAGGGGAGAGGATAGAGCAGGAATAAAGATTAGCTTCATCTTTCCCGGGTTGAGCTTCCGATGGTGATTGTCCATCCAGCTCTGGATGTCCCTCAGGCAAGCGGAGATGCGGGCAGGGACCTGTGTGTCCGATGGGGAGAAGGAGAGAAAGAGTTGCATGTCGTCGACATAGGAGTGATAGGACAAGCCATGGGCAGATATTACAGGGCCAAGGGATCTGGTGTATAAGGAGAAGAGAAGGGGACCGAGGACTGAGCCCTGGGGAACTCCGGTGGCGAGGGGACGGGGTGGTGATACCTTACCCGCCCAGGAAACACGGCGATGTGAGGAAATGGGAGAGGATGTCGAGCAGCAACTGAAGAAGGACATTGACACATGTGAGTGTTTTTCTCTCCAGTTCAATGAGTCAACTGATATGGTGGATGTGGCACAGTTATGTGTTTTTATCAGAATAGTTTTTGGAGACATGAGTGCAAAAGAAGAGCTACTCACCATTTTGCCATTGAGAGGACACACTAGAGGTGAAGACATTTTCAACGCGTTCATGGAATTTGTTAATAAGAGCCAATTGCCCCTCTTTAAGCTCATCTCCATTACAACCGATGGTGCTCCAGCGATGGTAGGCCACAGTAGTGGGTTCATTGCATTGTGCAAACAAAGTGAATCTTTCCCGGACTTCCTTAATTATCATTGTATAATTCACCAGCAAGCATTGTGTGGGAAGATTTTAAACATGAAAGAAGTGATGGCTTTTGTGATGAAGATTGTGTGTTCCGTTCTTGCCAGGAATCCACAGAGAAGGTTATTCCGTGCTCACTTGGAGGAGACAGGCGCAGAACACACAGACCTGCTGCTGCACACAAATGTTAAATGGCTAAGCAGAGTAACTTTTTGGCAAGATTCACTGAATTATTGACTGAAATCAAAGATTTTATGAAGCTTTCAAAACATGCAGAATATACACAGCTAGAGGATTACCAGTGGCTTTTGGATTTAGTGTTCCTGACAGATCTCACTGACCTGCTTAATTACCTTAATTTAGAGCTGCAGGGTAAGGATAAATATGTAAATCGACATGATCAGTTCAGTGAACACATTTAAAAGCAAACTACAACTGCTGTCAAGTAGGCTGCAACGCTGTGACGTGCGGAACTTTCCTCACATGCAGGCAGAACTTCAACGTCAGGGAAAAGACTTTGTGCAGCTTGACAGTACACGTTATGAGGAGCAAGTTCAGAGCATCTTGTCAGAATTTGAGAAGCGCTTTACAGACTTTGCATCCATTGAGCCTGTTACCAGCTATCTGTGTTTTCCATTTGGTGCAAGTATTGATGTGGATTGCATTGCCTCCAAAATAGTATCACTGTTCCACCTGGATAGCTCTGTTGAGAATGAGATTCTCAGACTGCAAAATGACATTGAGATCAAATCCAGGGTAAGACCTGGCATGCATGGAGAGTTCTTGGACCTACTGCTGGAACAAAAGTATCCCAATCTCAGAAGATGCGCCTTGAACTTGACATCACTTTTTGGGTCAACCTATTTGTGCGAGTCTGCTTTCTCTCACATGAAAATCATCAAGTCAAAGTACAGATCCGCAATGACGGATGACCACCTTGTGGGCTGCCTAAGGCTTGCAACCAGCTCCTACTGCCCTGACTACGAGAAACTAGCTGCCTCATCCTAGTGCCAGCGGTCCCACTAAAGTAGAGAAGTACATTTATTTCCCCTTGTCCAACTTAGAGAACTACCTTTTATTATAACTGGATTACTTTTCTGTTTGTTGCGTGCATATTAAACACATAGGTAGGCTATCAGTAATGGCTACGGCTCCCTATTTGGACTGGTAGATCTCGGCATACTGGCAACTTTAAAAGTAGATCTTGGTCCAAAAAAGGTTGGGCACCCCTGTTCTAAGCTATACCGACGTACCAAGTCTTTTCTTTTCTTTTCTTAAATACCAAGCACCTTACCGGCTCTTCGCGAAATGAGAATTAGACACAAAAGCAACAAGTTGCTCTTAGAGGGGAGTTATATAGAATGACACCAGATGGAACTAATTGACCGTAATTAGGACTCCACCAATAAGCTCCATAGTAGGAAGAATGCTGCACATGTATTAACTGAATACTCATGCTCGTTTGCTGAAAAGAGAATAGCTCTCGAAATGAGTAGCCGAGTAGCCTGGATAGCACAAAGGAATAGGAAACCATGACAGAGAGAGGACCAGATCTACAGGATCTTAAGTTGGGGGGGGGCAATAATGACAGGTTGGTGTAAACACCTCACAGCTAGACCAATGAGGGTTTGTAGCTGGAGGGGAAGGCACTGCGTGTTTTTCCCTTAGCTGGTGTGAGTTAAAATCAGAGATGTTATTTATTTTTCCTCTGTTCGTAAGAACAGGGCACAATTATACTTAAGAATGCACTGGTTCCGTTGCCGCGGGTCAGATATGAATGCGCTGCTTCATATTCCGCTTAAGACTGGCCTGAAACGGACCAGTAGCATTCTGGTTACTCTCCGTTCGCAAACGGGGTTATGCTGTCATCAGAGATATATCTGACTTGTCGCCGGACTGTCAATATTCCAATGAGAGCATCAGAATATTCACAAATGAGCGGAACAACACATCAAATATATCCGTGACCACAGCAAGTAAATGTAACAGTTACTAGGGTTTACTCTCGTACTGATCTGACTCCAAATGAAATTATAATTTAAAATTTGGTTATAACTATACGTGGAACTTGGAGTGGTTACACTTGACTCTATCTTGTGCCATCATTCCTCAATATATGTTCCCCGGATTAGCACTATTGTTAAATCTCAGTTCGGTGAAGCCCCCAGAGGGTAGGAGGCTGACCACCATAATACATGCCTTCCTTTGTGCATAGATAGTTATGAGCCCAGGACAGTGTGCATCTATCGGGCTCCTTAAGGCGAATTTGAACCGGCGTATAACGCCCATGGGTCCTCTTAAGCCAAAACTCCAGAACCAATACAACACCAATCCCGTTAGCCGGCAGATCGTGGTCGCCTATCTAACTTGAGGACCTCACTAAAGACTTTCGCTGTACTAGACCCCTGATCAGTAGGTCCTAGTCATAATTGTCCCCCTGAGTATTTAATCGGAATTTCGGCTGAAAAGAAGATAAAATGGATTTGAGTCAGGAAGACCACGCAAGTTAAAAATAAGAAGAATTTATTTAAGAGGCAGGTAGGTCATTAGCTTCAAATTCACAGTCAATTTAAAATATGGAAGGTTTTTAAAACATAAATACAGAGTAAAAAGTTCTTACCCAGCCTGTTCAGCTATGCACAGAACACAGAGTATGCCTTGTGGGAAGTTGATTACGATCTTCCCTTTCCAGCTACACATAAAACACAGTCTGTGCAGTGTCTGAAGTCGATTACGATCTTCCCAGATTGCTTTGTCTCCCTTCCTTTTAAGCCAAATCCCGCGTTTGATTTAGGCGGCATTGCCATAAATTAACCTGGACAAATGATAAAATCTGGAATTTAGGGCCCCACCGTTTGGGGGCTGTTGTCAAAACAATTAGTGGGGAAATTGGGAAAAGGAGATGATTACCAGAGAGGACATTCCATTGGGATAGTTTTTTCCTGAGTTTCTGAAACTATGTTTTATCAAATTCTATTTGGTATGAAACATATTTCATTCAATTTGTTGAATTTCCCTGAATACGTCCATACCAAACATGTCAAGGGGATGTAATATTATGGTGCAGTTGTCATGAAAATACCCTTTTGTTGAACCATTTTACATGCAATCCATGTTATTACTACATATGGCATAATACAGTAATATAATGAAAAAATATGCATGGTTAGTAAGGTTTTACGGGGTTTGTGAATATGATAAACAGACGGTTTAGAGTCCTGATCCAGAAAATACATAAAAAGTGTGATGACAGAGGGGCCCACATAAGGGCACTGTGGTACTGTCAAGAGCAGTTGCCCCACCATTTTGCCAGAGACCTGATGATCGTTTCACCCTTAATGGCCCCAACACACACACCCACATCCCTAGACAAAGAGACTAGTTCCCCTTATCTTAGTCGTGTCCAGATGGCAACATTCCAGAGAGCCAACGGCTTGCTCACACAACCATAAACAACCAGTCCAGTTCCCCTTATCTCAGTCTTGTCCAGAGGGTAACAGTCCAGAGAGCCAAATGGCCTGCTCATCCAGAGGAAGTCCGAGTAACCTATTGTTTTATCACAAGGCTCTCGGGTCCTTTGAAGTACAGGATGAGTCCCAGCGTGCAGGCTCGTTCAACTGCCAGCCTTTTCTGGGTCCCAGTTTGACTCCCCTCTTACAGTGGTTACTACAAAATTTTGTAAGCTCACTGAATCACATCAGTTTGGTTGTGTCATTATGATTATCATAACACACCAACTATATCCTGGATGCCATCGGCTCCACACCAGGAAAACAGGTAAATACTAATTTTTGGGGTAAATCAACATACACACTAACAGTTGCATACCTTCAATTTCAATTTCATCAAGTGATTTCCCTTTAAGATTGGAGAGACATCCTTTATCCATAGCAAGTAGTTTAGAAATTTTAGCTAACAGGGTTGTTGCCTCTGGAAGCCTATAATAATCACGGTGAACACGGATATCATATCCCAAGAAGTCAGCAACCTGATCCAATTCATTATCTTTCAAGTTCAGGATTTATGACAGAGTTGCCATGTTTTCGTATCTGTGTTAATCTGAGATGTTCTGGATATTGAGCGCCACATTGCTTGGCACAGAGCCTCAGACTTTCTTGGCCCCTGTAGTGAGTTTCGCACTTGGGTCTGGCAAACGAACATTTTTGTCATCTGGGACTCCGCAGTCTTTCCTCTTGTTCACCAGCAAGTTCAGTGCATCCACCATGTCTGGTGTGAGAAGGACGGCAACCTTTCGGCATCGTTTGCCCCTTATCTCAACTCTACTAAAATGTTTGCAGAGTTCCTGTTCAAAGCTTGTGAGTCCCATGGCTACATCCTCATGGAGATGTGTTCAGTCTCTTTCATGGAAACTTTTAAGCTGCGTTTTTGACACGTCTCCAGTTAAATGCAGTGATCTGTGCAAGTGTTGTTCTAGATGGCTTGCCATAGCTTTGTTGGGTTGCCGCCATTTTCAAATTTTGAGGTGCGTTATCTGCAATCTTCTCAAGGTGTCTATGAAGTTGAACATTGTGAGTGAAAGGCAAAGTGGACGTCTTGTTGAACTTTGCTTCACTCAACGTGGCTAAGGCTGAGTGAGATAGTGATTCAGACCACTTTGTGGAGTACAACTTTTTAAATGCCTCTGTTGACCTGATTAACTCATCATCTTCTACAATCAGAGCTCTGCAATAGATAATCTCACACCAACTATATACTGAATATTCTGGAATGAGTGTCCCAATTTTAAGGCAAGGCTTGGGCTTTGGTGTTGGTGATTTTCTTAGTTGAAGCCAGACACTTTTTTGACAGCTTCAACAGCCTTCTGAAAATTTGCAGGTTTAATAGCCTCCTCAAGACTGTATACTGAGAATTCCATGTGCTGTGTTACCAAAAATCTTCCAATCTCACAGAGGATCTGTTGCATATACTCATGTTTTTTGAGGTCATAGCCGTGTTTGTTGAAGAAAGATTGTGCCAATTGAAGAATACATATGTCACTGCGCATGGCTGAAGAAATCCGATCTTGCTTCATGGCACTTAAAAGCTTCCAAACCCCCTGAGATATCTGCTGTGAGAATGCACACTGCCATGGAAGCCAAGCCCAAGACTCTAACTCTCCCTGTCTGTTCACCGCAAACCTGTGGGTTCAAGGAACATCTTTTTGAATGTCACCATAGATCTTTTCGCACAAACATGCCTTTGCAGTACATGCGGTGTTTCGGATCACATTCTCCGCTTGATCTCCTTTTCACTTTAAGTGATCCAGTTCCACTTTGTAAAACATTTGAATTATGCAGAAAATGTCCCTTGTTCCTGAGTTTTTCCAGTAATATTTTGCATTTTTCTGAGCGCTTGGGAAATGAGAGTGCTTCTGCAACTTCAGCCTCTTTCACATGGGTTTCCAAGTGGCGAGAGATTTTTGACTGTGGTTTTCCACAGACGTAACAGTAGTTTTTGTTACTCTCGGAATAAGAAATGACTGTACACACTGGTCTGGCTCACCCTTCCCACTCTCCATTACTGTGTCCAAAGCAGAGTTCTGTAAACTACTCACGTTTACTAGGGGCATTTCTGCAGTCTGACTGAGTCAGGTCTGATCTTAGTTTGTTTGAAACTTGACCTCCCTGAATTTTCCTTGGAAGGGGTGCTGCCCATTCTCTTAACCCCTTCAGACCTGAATTATGTTCCAGGGATGGGAAAAATACAACTATGCATTTTCCCCATCCCAAATGCATCCTGAAATTCAATCAAATTTTTTTTTAAAATTATAAATCTTTAATTGTTATTTTTTGAACCTACCAGTGGACGCTAGTCACCCAATTGTCACCCAGTTGTCACCCAATTCAGAATGCTATTGAAAAACAACTGAACAGATTTCCTGACCAGGTACTGCCCGAGCCCGATCGCAAGAAAGAAAGGCTGCCTTTTCACTGGTCCTGTTGGAAACGACTGCAGTAGACCACAGAGCTTCATCATACCTGGAACAGCTACTCAGTTTAGAAATTTAATTGTTCAAATGGTTTAAAATTCAGGAATGTCAAATGTGTATGAGGCTGCACTTTCCAAGCCAATAAATAAAATAAAAACATCCTGAGAGAAGTAGCTGTTCCAAGGCTGATGCAGTTCCGGGGAGTAGTGCTTTCAAACTCACATTTAGGTGTAGCTCATCATTACTACTGTCCTGTCTGGTTTTACTGTCAGGTGGACAGTCCCACTCGCTACAGCCACATCAATCGGCATGTGCCAGTCCTGCATGTACCTGGATGGTGTCAGTGACCTCTGGAAGGACTTCAGGCTGTCACAGCAGTCAATGGAATGCCTCATTGTGGCTTTACGAGGTGACTTTGATCACGGTTGGGGACATGATCTGGAGGTGGTTCTATTTGTTCATTGGTTGGCAAGTGCAACCTCATACATGCCTGTCCAGCGATGACATCATCGAGCCAGATGAGGGTGCAGTGGATGATGATGATGATGACAGTGATAACACTGTCCTACCTCTTGACCAGCTGGACATGCAATGTGGCGACCACCTCAGACAGCGACTGGTTGCTGAAGTGTCCCCCCCAATGACCAGTGCTCCAGCATTGATGGATCGTGAATACCTTCAATTTCAGATATAATTTTACAAATGTATTTTGCAATAATGTTCCAGTTATTTCTTACCAGGTAGAATAAGTAGTATCGAGCTAATTTTGTAGTGGATATGATTAGAGTAATCTTTTCTAGTGTACAATGTTTATATAGTTATTGTTATATTTTTGTGAAATACCAAATCAAAATAAAATATAGTTTCAAGTAGCAATTATCAGGGGACAAGCACATGTTAAATGTAAAATTATATCCCCAAATTTTGTTAAATTCAATTAAATAAAACTGTTCAATTTTCAGAGGATTTGTGGTCCTTAAGTACGCCTTCACATTTAAATGCAAATAGTAACACTGTTGAACTTCTCATGAACAAATCTGAGAGAGAATACCCCAAGGATATTTTTTGCCATGCATTAATGATATACATTTCTATCTAATCAATATGAGGAAATGTCACTGTGGTAATTTCTACTTTGAAAAAGACCACTCAACTTCATGCCCAAGAATCAACTTTACCTCGAACGGCGAAAAACAATATATACATACATAGGCGAACACTGCACATGTCTTAAGGCGGAGGAGCTTGCTCTACACAGCCCGGTAGACCGGAAGTACAACCCCACAACCCGGAAATTCCCGAAAACAGCATCCCTTATCAAACAGCTACCCCTATCGGGAGCATGGCTCTATTACCATTATCCAAAATTAGTATCAACTCATTTTATAATGCTCACATTACAACAGTCACATTCAAAAAACAAAATGCATAGATTATATTGCTCTTGGTTAAGGCTACATTACACATCAAATAAAAGCAACTTAGAGAATATAATGTGCAATTCAAAATTTTTATTTAAACACTAAATTATAATTTTTCAATCAGTTTTTCAAAAAGTTGCAGAATTCTTTTCATTGTCTTCTCGACTCTTTTGTCCCGGGCCTCAGCCCTTCCTGCCTCACTCCTCATCAATTCTAGCAGGGAGTCAACCCTCTGCAGCTTCTGGGGAGGACTCCTGTCCCTGGCTCTGTCCCTGCCACCGCAGCAGACATGGAAGGGCTCTCACTGTTGGATGAGGCAATAAGGACTGGTGGGCATATATAGAAGGCCTTCCACCTATTGCCTCATCCATCAAGGAGAACCACTTCCATGTCGCTGCAGTGGCCTCACCTGACTCTGTCCTCATGCGAGATGGTGGCTTTTTCAGTTCCTATGAACAATGTTAAAGCTCAAGTCAGGAAGACTTGATGGATTTATGGTAAGCATTACAAACCTTGTAAAAAAATTTTAATTCTCCCACTTTTTGGCAGCTCTGGTAGGGGACACCCTGCCAACAAGGCCCATGTCTCCCAGGACTACTCTGAAAAATATCAGTATCATCCATGCGTTTACACAAACTCCCTGACCAACCTTGAGTTCTCAGGATAACGGATGATTAGTACATCTTTGCTAGTAGCTATCAATGTCTTTTGCAAAATGCATACTTTATAGATAATCAATTTAACTGTCTTCCAGCTGTAGCAGACACACCGTACCTAATCAGTACCATGTTGTGATTTTTAACGATGCTTGGAAAACTTCATTGTCAGTATTGATCTTTCCAAAAATAACACGCTACAAAGTTCATTGACATTTGACTGAAAGCTAGCTAGCCAGTAATGAATATTCAACCATTGGTATAACCATAGGCGGACACGGTGGCATAGTGGTTAGCACTATCGCCTCACAGCAAGAAGGTTGTGGGTTCGAATCTCGGTTTGGGGCCTTTCTGTGCGGTTTGCATGTTCTCCTCGTGCTCGCGTGGGTTTATCCGGGTACTCTGGTTTCCTCCCACACTCAAAGACAGGCATGTTAGGTGCGCTCCAGCAGGTGCCCTTGACCAAGGCACTTGCCTCAGAACTGGAGTTGGTCCCCGGGTGCAGCACAAGGGAGGCAGCTGCCCACTCCTCCTAGGTAACTAAGTATGGGTCAAATGCAGAGCACAAATTACCCCATGGGGTTCAATAAAGTATATCTTCTTCTTCTTCTTCTTCTTCTTCATCAACTAGTTAGCTACAATACAGCTTAGGAAAAGTCATCAAGGAGTCATAGTTGCTCGGCAACTTGTATTATTTTACAAACAGAACATGGGCAAAAACTTACATAAAGAAACAGGCTCACTAGCTAATAAGATAGTAAGTTGATTATTCATATTAATGACCTTATAGCCTTACTCCCATCCATGTTCCTCCTTCCTGAAAACAGGGACGCGTTCGCAGAATGCAGCCTGATCAAGTTTTGGACGTCGTCTTCGGTCCCTGATAAAAATATTTTTCTGTACATTACCAAAAGTATAGCTACGCAACATTACTCTATCTTGAATATGTGTTGTCAAGTGTTCCGTTATGACAGTTATAGCAAATGTCAACAGCACTGACTGCTTGCTTAAGTTGCACGGCTACTGAGATGAGCTAACTTCATAGCTAGCAAGCTGTTTCTCTTCAGAAAACCGGTTAAAGTTACACTTCGCACACTAGTGAAAATTGCTGACTTATTAATGTACCGAACATACAAATATAATTCATTGTTTAACATAATGACAACTTACATTTATACATGTAACTACCGCTTGCTTCAGCTGCCATCTTTGTTGAAAAAAACCATAAAGCCCTACCGCAGTGTATTGTGGGATGTTGGGCTTCTGGATAGTGTACATAGCCTGTACCAAAGATGTTTATACACGAAGATGGTGGACTCTGTAGAAACGCTCCGAGTCCAGTTTTCAGACACCTGGACCACGTGACACTGCTTATGACGAGTCTGATTGTAGTTCAATGTAGTTACATGCGCAGACGTAGCTTTTTTTGCCCTTGAAAATGTAAATATGTGAATATTCAAAAGAACTCGTCCTCGGTCAACCTTGACATCTGCCAGTAGCCATGGTGCTACAACTAGCAAAACTGACAGGATGTGAAACAATAGACAACTATCGATGAGTGTGAGAAATCCATACCTTCATTTATTAAAAACATGAACATTATAAACGTAATAACGTTAGCTACGACTATCACGGACGGAATCGCGGAATTGAGAATTTAAAAATGCTATAACACAGATTCCATAGGGCTCTACATTAAGTCAATGCTAAAAGCTGACTGGAGATTTGAAAATATGACTACGTAATGTGAATGTTGTTATAAATAAGTCATTTATTCAACACACATTTTAAAAAATCAACAACTATTTACAGCATAGCAGAGTCTTATAAAGAATCTGACAACAATGTACAGTCTTGGAATGTTGTGCTTTCAACAACAACAAAAAAAAAATTAAATTAAAATAAATAATATCAAAGTTTTTGCACTCTACAAAAAACTTGAAAAAAGTCCTGATTGGCTACTGATTCTTACAGCCTTGGAATGCTTGGCACATTTCAACAACAACAAAAGAAATTAATTTCAATTAAAATAAATAATTTTGAAGTTTTTGCACTTGTATTCAAGTCCTGATTGGCTACAACTAGCCTTGGAATGCTGGGCACATTTAAACATTTAAAAAACTGTCAAAGGTTTTTTGGCTTTTACCTCCTTGACATTATCCCTAAATGTCACAGGAAGTATCTGTGTTACTGACTGTATGGCTAGCTAGCTAAGTTAGCTAAATGACCACGTTGTCGTAAAATTTTTCCCGACCGTGAAAACTGGCTGTCTGTTTACATTTTGGACAGATGTGGCTCCTGTATGGCAAGCCGTTTTAGCTTTAATTCATTTCTAGAGGACATCGCAAATTCAAATTCTAACTAGTTAGAATGCAAATTCTTGATATCATAAATTCAATTGTCACTAGTTATGTGTATTTCTGATATCAGAAATTCAATTTTAAAGTGACATCTCGAAGATTTCAGTTTCGTTCTCTATGGCGGTGCCAATGGCGAGAAGCGGTAATTGCAGGTGTGTTTTTGGACCTCACTTCCCATAGATCCAACCGGATCCAACCAGTGTTGTCTGTGTGACGTCAGTCAGTTGGCACGCCAACTGTAACACCTTTTGCCCGGTATGAACATCTTTACACTGCAGAGAAGAATTTGCGGGATTCGCTGTGGCTCGTGAAATTATGTATCTCGCGCACAATAAGCAGTCTTTTTCGTGAATGATTGTTGTGTGGTATTTTTGAAACAACTGGCTTGCAAAATGTTACCCCTGGTGTTTCTGGTTTTGCTAGCTAAACTGTTCGAGAATAAAGCTGAGCTGGGTGTTAAATTAGCAATCAGAACAAGAAGAATAAAACAAAAACAACCATACTGCCCTATTCTTTTATTTAGTTTTCTCCTGCATGACGTCTTCAGAAATCAGACCCGGCTCTGCTCCACATACCCCGGCTTTATTCCGATCATTATAATATATTGATGAACTCGATGGCAATGTAAATAACGGTAACGTTAAGGTCAGTTCAGATCAATGATTCGCAACGAGGCAAAACGGTTTTAGAATGTTGCAGAGAATGTTGCAGCGGTGTGAACTGGCTAGTAGCAGAGCCGTTGCCTGCCCTGAGGTTTTAAAAGATCGTCCTTGTCAAATCGCCAAGTGCAGTTTTAGAACGTTTACAATCAGACGTCTTGGAATTTTGCAAGTTGCACCCAGTCTCGTTGCGAAACATTGATCTGAACTGGCCTTAAGTTAGCTACACTGCAACGTTGCAACAAGGTAGCATTGCATTCGAGAGACGGTTTGCGAGGTCGGTACCGGTCGGTAGCGTCAGCTAGCCTTTTTTCTAATTGTTAGCTGAAATTAGATTGTGTTAAGTACATTAGCTAGCTAGCTAGCTAACGCAACGTTACCTGATATGAGAGATGGATACTGTGCGCAACGTTGTCTGATGTTGTCTTTCTTGACATGGTCCGGTAGCTAGCGTTAGCTGTGCAAATAGCTATGTAATTTAGTAATTTTACATTGTCATTAAATGTAATACGAAATCTACATCAACAAATAATATGATCTCTCATGTTACACAAAAACTTTTTAGGGTTCCATAACTCCCCCAACCCCCCCTTTCTCTGTTATTGTAACGCATGCAGACACCGGAAAAAACAGTACGCCGCTCACACACAAGTGAGTTGAAGAGCGAGCCTGTTGGTTCTGCCGTTAGTTCCGCCTACCCTCTCTGGCGGACCAACCACTGATGGGTGATGAAAAACGCGTCACTAACTGTGCGCCGCTTGTGATTTTTTCTCGGGAATGTCGCCACAGACACCAAGTTTTTAATCATGAATTATGATAATATAAAAATAGGCTCAATCACCATTGTGTTACCCAATGCAACGATAGATAGTGACTTAAAAAACATTTATTTTAATGAAAATCTTCGAGATTATTACTTTAACTAGTTAAAATGCATATGATTGATATCAGAAATTAAATTTTAACTAGTTAAAATGCCAATTCTTCATATCGGAAATTCTATTTTAACTAGTCAGATGTAAAACGTTTTTCTCATTTATTTCAATGGGAGTTGGAATTTGACCTAGTTAAAATGCCAATTTCTGATATCATAAAATCAATTACTGATATCAACAATATAATTTCAACCAGTTAAAATACCTATTTCTGATAACATTAATTTAATTGTAACTAGTTAAAATTGGAATTCTTGATATCAGGAATTCAATTTTAACTAGTTAAAATTGGAATTCTTGATAACAATAATATAATTTTAACTAGTTTTAATTAGAATGTCCAGTTTTAAAGTAATAATCTTGAAGATTTTCATAAAAATAAATGTCCGTTAAGTCACTATCTATCGCCGAATTAGGTAACACAATGGTGATTGAGCGTATTATTATATTAATTTATATTATAATTATTATTATAATTTATGATTAAAGAACTGGGTGTCTGTGGTGACATTCCCAGGAAAAAATCACAAGCAGCGCATAGTTAGTGACGCGTTTTCCATCACCCAAACGCGGGGGGTGGGAGGGGGGGTTATGGAACCCTAAGTTTTTGTGTAACATGAGAGGTCATATTATTTGTTGATGTAGATTTCGTATTACATTTGGTGACAATGTAACGTTACTAAATTACATAGCTATTTGCACAGCTAACGCTAGCTACCGGACCATGTCAAGAAAGGCAACATTAGTTTAGACAATGCTGCGCACAGTATCCATCTCTCATATCAGGTAACGTTGTGTTAGCTAGCTAGCTAATGTAATTAACACAATCTAATGTCAGCTATCAATTAGATAAAACGCTAGATTATGCTACCGACCGGTGCCGACCTCGCAAATCGTCTCTCGAATGCAATGCTACCTTGCAAAATTCCAAGACGTCTGATTGTAAACGTTCTAAAACTGCACTTGGCGATTTGACAAGGTTGGTCTTTTGAGACCCCAGGCAACGGCTTCAGGCGCTCTGCAACCAACCAGTTCACACCGCTGCAATTTTCTCTGTAACATTCTAAAACCGTTTTGTCTCGTTGCAAATCATTGATCTGAACTGGCCTTAACACGTTACCGTTATTTACATTTCCATGAAGTTCATCAATATATCATAATGATCGGAATAAAGCCAGGGTATAGGTGGAGCAGAGCCAGGTCTGAGTTCTGTGTAAAGATGTCAAGACGGAGAAAACTAAATAAAAGAATACGGCAGTATGGATTAGCGTTGTTATTATTTTATTACGCTTCCTCATATGTATGCCTTTTTTTGATGAAATCTCCTTTGTTTTTGTTTTATACTTCTTGTTCTGATTGCTAGTTTAACACCCAGCTCAGCTTTATTCTTGAACAGTTTAGCTAGTAAAACCAGAAACACCAGGGGTAACATTTTGCGAGACAGTTGTTTCAAAAATATCACACAACAATCATTCACGAAAAAGACTGTTTATTGTGCATGGGATACATAATTGCACGAGCCACAGTGAATCCCGCGAATTCTTCTCTGCAGTGTAAAGCTGTTCATACCGGGCAAAAGGTGGATAAAGAACGTTTGTGGAAATTGATCATCACTATTCTACCCCAGGTCTGCTATAGAATTTTAACCCGACTCGGCAGTGTAAAGACAGCTTAAGTTAGCCTAATGTTAGACAATGAATGAGTATGTAGGCTACATAACGTTACATTTATAACAACCATTTTTTATTCAGTAAATAGTAAATGTTATAGTTACTGTGACCCAGGTGCCAACTGACTGACATCACACACAGGCGACACTGTTTGGAAGTTGGGAAGCAAGGTCCAAAAACACACCTGCAATTACCGCTTCTCGCCATTGGTACCGCCAAAGAGACCGAAATGGAAATCTTCGAGATTGTAACTTTAATCTCTTGCTTCTGTCACACTGCAAGTGTGTAACCACCAGCTTTATGGAGTGGTGGGTAGGTGTTGTATAAATGTTCTGTGAGATAGGCGTGATCCCCATGTTGTTCTGAAAAGTTATCGTCTTCTTTCCTATACCATATGGTTCAAAATCCTAGCCTCCTCAGGGTTGGGCACAGCAACAAAATCAGGCTCTGGGAGGCACACAAACGTATGTGTCCAGGGCACCTCTCTTTTTCTCTTGCGTGACATCCCTTTCCACCCTCCCAACGGAACACTGTGGTCGGAAAAGCCATGCAACATTAGCCTGAACGTCACCTTCTCTGTTGGTCTGTGAGGAAGGATGGGCGGAGGAGGTAAAGGGTTCGTGGTGATGTCTTGGTGAATTCCAAACACACGATGGTGTTGCATTTAACGAGGATGGGAGCAGAGAGGGGGGTGACAAAGATGAGGAGGGCAGCAAACAGGAGGATGGAAGCAAACTATTCTCCACCTTCTCTTCCCTCCTCATTCCTCCTCCACCCCCACCTCCCTCTTCCCTCTCCGCAGATGACTTTCTGGCCGCCTTTGAAGGAAAGGTGGCTACAATCCGGAACTCCTTCGCCCATCCAGTGAGCCCCCCAACCCCCCGGGACAAACCCACAGCCACACTGACCTCCTTTGAAATGCTGGAGGACTCCGATGTATTACAACTCATCACCTCTCATCGGGCAACCACCTGTCCACTTGACCCCATCCCATCTAAAGTTCTCCAATCCATTTCCAGCGAGCTCCTTCCCTATCTGTCCTCCATTGTTAATTCCTCTCTCTCCTCTGGTCATGTTCCCTCTGATTTTAAGATGGCTCGTGTTACCCCACTTCTCAAAAAACCCACCTTAGACCCCTCCGATGTAACAAATTATCGACCCGTATCGCTTCTACCCTTTCTGTCCAAAACCCTTGAACGAGCAGTTCTTAAACAATTAACCTCTTTTCTCCATCAGAACAACCTGCTAGACCCTCACCAGTCTGGCTTCCGATTCGGGCACTCAACAGAGACTGCACTCCTAGCTGTGACGGAGGCACTTGCCACTCACTGTAAGAGCCTCACGCCTCTCCTCTGTCCTGATCCTTCTTGACCTGTCTGCAGCTTTTGACACGGTCAACCATAAAATACCTCTCCACCTTGGCTGGGATGGAAATTGCCGGGACTGCCCTGTCTTGGTTCGCTTCCTATCTTGCAGATAGGACCTACCAGGTCACCTGGAAGGGGTCTGCCTCTGCTTCTCATCCACTTGTTACGGGAGTGCCGCAGGGATCTGTACTGGGTCCTCTGCTGTTCTCCTTATACACCAGATCTCTTGTTTCAGTCATTAATTCACATGACTTTTCCTATCATTGTTATGCAGATGACACACAACTCTTCTTTTCTTTCCCCCCCTCGGCCACACGGGTCAATGATAAGATCTCTTCCTGCCTGGCTGACATCTCCACCTGGATGGCCAGCCACCATCTGAAGCTCAACCTCAACAAAACTGAGCTGCTCTTCTTCCCGTGCAAGACCTCCTTGCTTCGTGAACTCTCAATCACGGTTGATGGCACCACAGTGACTGCCTCTCACTCTGCCAAGAGCTTGGGGGTGGTCCTGGATGACCAACTGGACCTCAAGGAGCACATCAAGGCAACATCACGGTCCTGCAGATTCCTCCTGTACAACATCAGGAGGATTCGACCATACCTGACGACGCACTCCACCCAGCTGCTCGTCCAGGCTACGGTGACCACTCGCCTTGATTACTGCAACTCTCTCCTTGCAAACCTGCCAGCTTGTGCCATACAGCCACTACAGATGATTCAGAATGCCGCTGCCTGACTCATCTACAACCTCCCCAAATTCCCCCACGTCACTCCTCTGCTGCGATCACTTCACTGGCTACCGGTCGCTGCCAGGATCCGGTTCAAAGCCCTGACCCTTGCCTACACTGCCGCCAACAGGACAGCCCCCATCTACTTGCAGGACATGACTCAATTCTATGTGCCTGCTCGACCACTCCGCTCTGCGGCAGCAGGGCGCCTTGTAACCCCTCCCACCCACCCAAAGGGATCACAGAGCTTCTCCACCCTAGCTCCCCAGTGGTGGAACGAACTCCCCATCCCTCTCCTAACCTCCCCCTCACTATCCATCTTCCGCTGTGGCCTGAAGACTCATCTCTTCAGACTATACCTAGACTAACCACACCACGCTGTATTAAAAATAAAAAAAAATAAAAAAAACCCTTTCCTGTCACTTGTTACATGTTGCCCCATCCCTGCACTTCTTGGTAATTTGTATTTGTCCTAATACTGTAGCTTATTCTTCTGCCTAGTTGGCTTTGCAGATGTTAGACCAGAATAGCGTTCATTGTTCTCGGCTCGAAATAGCTGTACAAAATAAGTAATTGTACCTTACTGAACCCGTGTTCAGCAGTTGTCTACGATCACGAAAATGCACTTTTTTGTACGTCGCTTTGGATAAAAGCGTCTGCCAAATGAATGTAATGTAATGTAATGTAATAAAGCAGATAGAAGGATGACTGAGGTGGAGATAGCACAGAGAAGGATGCAGATGGTGGCGCAGAGGAGGATGAGCGGGGTGCAGATGGTGGCGCAGAGGAGGATGAAGTGTTGGCCAGTCTCTCAGCAAGCGGGCAGGTTGTTCTCTGCATTTGGTGCAGCAACTCTTGCATGTCATCAGAGCTGTTAAGATATTAGAAAAATAATGACAGATACAAACTCATACAATTTTTCATTTTTATTGATTCCATATTGGGTACCAATGCCAGGGAGCTCACAGGAGAATTTGGCAAAATGCATTGACGTATACTATTCGTTTGTGCATCATTGGGGCACTTGATAAAAAATTTTTTAAAAAAGGATTTTTTTCAAAATATATATTTGACCATTCAGGAGTTATGCAGTTTTAAGACAACAGTACTGCAACAGGTCCAAACCAAATGTTTTTCACCATAGACTAATATCAAGTGAATTCATTTTTGGTATCACAGTCCAATGTGGCTGCAAAATGACCACTTCTGGTAATAGAAACTAAATAGAAGAAATTAACGCCCGCCCTCTGCCAAATGCTGATGATTTTGCATTGGGCATGTACTTTTCAGAGGCTTACCCGCCGCTTTGGCGACCAGAGCAAAGACCAGAGGTAACAGCCTATGGATAAAATATCTTGCTTTTACATTTACTTTTGTCATAGGTTCCTCTGATAAAACACAAGCTACTTGCGGTAACAGCTCTGTGTTAAAGACCCTGTGCAGCCTCCCTTTCCTTACATTAAATTGTTCCTTTAGTTACTAAATTACAGCGTATTTTTTTCTACTTATTAGACTTTGAAAAGATAAAAAACCTGCTTTGATGTAAAACCTGAATTTCTTAATATAGCAGACTCAAGAATGGCTGAGCGTGTCAGTTATGTCCTAATTATTTATGCATTCACTTTTGACTGACAGCCCGGGTCGCTGACTCCCACAGATCTGGATCGGCGCTCTCTCCACGTAACGTCAGTTGTTAGCTAACATTAGCTAGTTATCATACGACCGTAATAATGGATAACGAGTACAGCAATAACAGCATTAGATATATTGAGCCGTATATGTATGAGCCCATCGCTTACAGCCTACAATATAAGACCCTAATGTTATAGGATAACCTATGTCAACACCTAACATTATTGATTGGTTTTTTTGCGGCAGTAACACTTAATTCATTTTCGTTTCGTTTCAACTTTATTCAAGACTCATCTTAAAAGGAGGTCCATAGCTTTATTCTCCAGTAATGTTATAACAGTCTGGAGAATAAAGTAACATTACACTCACCAGCTAACGTTAGCTATATTTACACAAGATAAGTACAGCTCATTGCTACATTAGCAAAATTATCGATAGCCAGACAGCAAGTAAATTGAGGAGATGAGGTTAACGGTAACGTTACAGTTTGTAGGCTTGATTCGATTAATAGCAGAACGTCATCTAGCCCGAACGGATGCTTACTGGAACCGATGTTATCGACAGCAAAGTAAAGTGAGGTTAGGACGGCTAACATTATGATTTGTAATATAATCTATATCAACCTTAAGTAACTTTAACGTTAACTGATCGTATTAAGCAAAGGCTTATTTAGATTATCGATATTGTTACGGCCCGGAAACCAGGCAGAGGTCACGGTGCAAAAAGTGAATTATTTATTTACAACCTATACATAAGATTAATTTAGTGTCCCGCCAGGTCGGGAGTGAAGGAGATCTGGATCCACACCATCTTCAGCCTTTTATTCCCAGGACAATTAGCAATTACGGGTGGCCACGCCCAGTTCCGCAACTCCCCCTGTTGGCTCACTGAAACAATACAGACACAGAAGAAGCAGCAGGGGAAGACAGACGCCAGGTGTGACACGCCCCCACAAAGAGACGGCACCAAAAGTTGGCGTTACAACAATTTACCACAAGTACAATACCAAAAACCACCAAGATCACCAATATCATGGCCATTATCACCATTCCCTTCCCATTTACGTTAGTTATTTTTACTTCATTACTTCTTATTTTTATTTTTCTGATAATTTATAAATCCCTAACACCCTTCCCGCCGGCCACCACGTGCACAATGTGCCATACAGCACGTGGACGTGTGCATGCGGCAACTGACGAGGAAGGTGACAAGAGAGAAAGAAAGAAAAATACTTCCCTGACAAGTATTGAGGTCCGCCCCCTTTCCCTGTTGTCCACAACTGGTGCCACCTCCCCGGCCCACCAACCGACGGCCGTACAGTTGGAGGAAAATGGAGGGATATTTAGGGGGTAATACACAGAAAGAGGACGCGGGAGAGGGACAAACAGACACACAAACGCATAACAATCCAACCTACGTGACGAAACATAAGACATATAGATAACTGGCGATAAAATGTTGAAATGTTACCATACTATGGTAAAATGTGTAGCGACTTCGCCTACCCATTCCGGACCCCACCTCGTTCCACTAATCCTGCCTCCGGCACCTGGAGGAGAAAAGGCAAAAACAAGAGAGATACCGGAGCGGTATCAACCTCACTTTCACCAAAACAATGGTAACAACTGCCGGAATGATAAAACTATACAGGAGCATGGGACAGCGCATCCGCCAATACGTTGTCTCGCCCTTTAATGTGCCGAATTTCAAGCGAGTAAGGTTGGAGGAAAAGACACCAACGCATCAGTCTTTGTTTTGAATTTTGCATAGAATGCAAAAACACTAAGGGATTATGGCCGGTGTAAATGACGATTGGAATCACCATAGACTAACATATACTTCAAAGTGTTGTAATGACCAGATCAGAGCTAATGCCTCTTTTTCAATGGTGGAATATTTGAGTTGGTAGGAATTGAACTTTTTGGAAAAGAAAGATATTGAATGCCACAGTCATCGGATTGCAGTAGAACAGCGCCAGCACCCACTGTGCTTGCGTCGACCTGTATTTTAAAAGGGTCTTGAAGGCGAGGAGCAGCTAACACTGGGGCATAACACAGCAGATTTTTGACTTCTTCAAAAGCTTCTTGAAATGACGGCCCCCAGATAAAAGTTCTCTTTTTACTGAGCATGTCAGTCAGAGGAGAAACTACAGATGAGAAATGACTACAAAATGAACGATAAAACCCTACCATACCCAAAAAAGTCTTTTTTAGATGTAACTGGCTGGTCAAACACACGGTTCACCGCAGACACAGATTTCCCTGGCTTTTCATTCTCATCACCAGCGGGCAGAGAAGGACTACAAAAAGGTTAAGATTAATGTGACATAGTTGGCTTTTTTTCTTCTGTCTGGAGTATGGACCAAATAGGTCAAATTGGACACACGTCGTTCCACGGTGTAAGGACCACTATATTTGGCCTGTAACGGTGACCCGATTATTGGCAGCAACATCAACACTTGATAGCCTTGCTGAAAATGGCGGCTTACGGCCTTACGATCATAATGGGACTTCATTTTAGACTGAGAAACAGACAGGTTTTCCTTTGCCAAATCGCACGCACTATAAAGCCTCAAACTGAAATCATTTACATAGTTTAGGACATTTTCAGAAGGTTTTTTCAGATTCCATTGGTCCGCAATTAAATGTAATAGACCTCTTACTTCGTGCCCAAAAACTAATTAGTTCACACTAAAGCCAATGCTTTCCTGAACGACTTCACGTATGGCAAGCAACATCCACGGGAGACCCTCTTCCCAATCTCGAGAAAGCTCCGTGCAGTAAGATCGCAACATCGATTTTAACGTTTGGTGAAAACGCTCGAGTGCCCCCTGACTTTGTGGGTGATAAGTACTTGACATGTTGTGTGTGTTCTGCAGTTTTTTCAAGAACTGAGAAAAAGCTTGGGATGTAAAATATGACCCTTGGTCTGTTTGAATCGTTTTAGGTACGCCATAAGTGGAAATAAATGAAGTCAGAGCCTTTATTATATGTGTGGCGGTCTGGAGAAACCCGTCTGGATGTCGCTGCGAGTCATTGTTGGAAAAATGCCAATAAACTCGTAAAATCAGTTTTTTGTGTAAAATGAGATATCACACGATTTAGATTCTGTGAAGTCTTTACTTTGTCATGGTAAATAAAGATATCGTGAAAACTTAACGGAAAATGTTTATTTTTAGGTATTTGTAAACGTTGTTTGCTAGCAAAAAAGCAATGTTGTTACTGTTAGCTTGGGACGGCGGTCTGTTTCTGTAGGTAGAGATACGCCTGCCAATTCAGTCTTGTCTTGTGTCCAAACAAAGTACTACAACAACATTAAAAAACACTAAACCAATAACATAGTGTCTGAAAATTTAGCTGACTATAAAGAAATCTGTCATTTAATATTTATGAAGACGTGTGGGGTTTCACACGTCTTCAGAAATGATGCGAGATGAATGCGAGTTAGCCGACATGCCTAAATTTGGCCGTTCTCCACTCGTGATCAACAGGCTAATATTGCGATTGCTAATGGGTTGTGGATCACTCAGTTAAAATTAAACATAGGTGTGGCAAGCGAGTGCCACCCCTCCGGTTTAAACACACACTCACGGGAGACAGTTGTTTCCGTAATCAGCACTTCCGTGCTCTTTTATTTTCAGATGCGTCTTTTACAGACAAAATCATACAAAGCACGACGGTTCCGCAGCCGTCTTGTCATCAGCCCTCTCACGTTCCAGCTTCCGGTCTTCCTTTTAAAAACCCCAGGCTCACTGTTGAAAGCAATCAGAGGCAATCAGCGCAATTAAACAATTAACAATTATCGGCGCTGATTACCTCCAGCTGACAGTTGTGACGAAGGATCCGAGAGCCGCTCCTCTCACACTCTCTCTCTCTGCAGCCGACGCTCAAACCACGCCCACCCCACCACATACCCCCACCGCCCGACTTAGGCCGGGGAGCCATCCGGCCGATGACCAACCCCCCCCCTCTCCCCCCCCTCCTCCTCCTGGGGGCGAGAGAGGAAGTCCGCCACGACCATCCGTGCACCCGGTCTATGAATCACATTGAAGTTAAAAGGCTGCAAAGCCAGATACCACCGAGTGATCCGGGCGTTGGTATCCTTCATGCGGTGGAGCCATTGGAGGGGGGCATGGTCCGAACAGAGGGTGAATGGGCGACCCAGAAGGTAATAACGGAGGGCTCCGACCGCCCACCGAATGGCGAGGCACTCTTTCTCCACCGTGCTGTACTTCGCCTCCCGTTGTGACAGTTTCCGGCTAATGTACAGCACGGGCGGTCGACTCCCTCCACCTGCTGGGTCAAAACAGCCCCCAGCCCTCTGTCCGACGCGTCGGTCTGCAAAACAAAGGGGAGAGAGAAGTTGGTGTGAACAAGAGCGGCTCCCCACAGAGAGCTTCTTTACCCTCTCAAACGCCCGCTGGCACGGTTCCGTCCACTGGACCGGATCTGAGGCACCTTTTTGGGTTAAGTCAGTTAGGGGACTGGTCAGCTCCGAAAATGTCAGGATGAACCGTCTGTAATAGCCGGCCAGCCCCAAGAACCTCCTTACCTCTTTTTTTGACTTGGGTCAATCGCGGCGATCTTGTCCACTAGAGGCCGCACCTGTCCACTTCCCAAGTGGTACCCCAAATACCGTACCTCCGCTCGGCCAATAGCACACTTCTTTGGGTTAGCCGTGAGCCCTGCCTGCCTTAATGACTCGAGCACTGCCCCCACATGCTGCAAATGCTGCTCCCAGCTGTTGCTATGGATGATGACATCATCCAGATAGGCAGCAGCATAACCAGCATGCGGACGCAATACCCGATCCATTAGGCGCTGGAAGGTGGCAGGGGCCCCGAATAACCCAAATGGAAGTGTCCTGAATTGGTACAAACCATCCGGAGCGGAGAAAGCCGTTTTTTCCTTAGATTTAGCAGATAAGGGAATCTGCCAGTAACCCTTGGTTAAATCCAGCGTCGAAAAAAATCGAGCCGTGCCAAGCCGATCCAAGAGCTCGTCGACCCGAGGCATTGGATAAGCATCAAACCGTGACACTTCATTTACCTTTCTATAATCCACACAGAAGCGAATAGACCCATCAGGCTTACCTACCAGCACGATGGGGCTACTCCAGGGACTCTGGGATTCCTCTATTACCCCCAGCTCTAGCATTGCCTTTATCTCTGCCTGAACCAATTTCTTTTTGTGTTCCGGCAATCTATAGGGGCGGGTCCGCACCGTCACCCCCGGGGAAGTCTCTATATGGTGGTGTATGAGGTGCGTGCGTCCTGGTATGGGAGAAAACACATCAGCAAAACGCTTTTGCAACAAGGCAAGGTCTGTTCTCTGATTCGGTGAGAGATGGTCATCTGAAAGGGTTGAGATCTGATTGGATGAATTTGGTACCTCCGGACCCAGCTCATCTCTCTCCTTATCCACCGTAACCAGAGAGACAGCCACTACCTCCTTCCACGCTTTCAGGAGATTGAGGTGATAAATCTGTTTTGCCCCCTCTCTATCAGTACGCTCTACCTCATAGTCAACCTCCCCCATTCGCCGTGTGACCGTAAAGGGCCCTTGCCACTTGGCGAGTAATTTAGAACTAGAGGTAGGGAGTAACACAAGAACTTTATCTCCCGGTGAAAATTGCCGTAGTTTAGCTCCTCTGTTATAGTGCTGTTGCTGACGTGCCTGCGCCTCGAGCAAATTCTCCCGTGACAACTTACCCAGTGTATGGAGTTTTGCTCGCAGGTCCAGCACGTATTGTAATTCATTTTTACTAGGACTCGGACCCTCCTCCCAGTTTTCTTTAACTAGGTCCAATATCCCCCGGGGTTTCCTACCGAACAGTAGTTCAAAGGGAGAAAATCCCGTGGAGGCCTGGGGAACCTCCCGCACTGCAAACACCAGAGGAGATAACCACTTATCCCAATTACGGCTATCCTCATGAACGAACTTCCGGATCATAGACTTCAACGTTCTATTAAAACGCTCAACCAGCCCATCCGTTTGGGGATGGTACACGCTAGTTCTAATAGAACGAATGCCCAATAACCCGTACAGTTCGCGTAGTGTGCGTGACATAAACTGGGTGCCCTGGTCAGTCAGAATCTCTTTCGGGATTCCGACTCGGGAGATTATTTGAAACAATGCCTGCGCAACACTTTTTGCCGAAATGCTGCGCAAAGGAACTGCTTCGGGATACCTTGTCGCATAATCCACCAGAACTAACACGAAACGGTATCCCTGCGTGCTCCGATCAAACGGCCCGATGAGGTCCATCCCCACTCTCTCAAAAGGGACCTCCATTAGCGGAAGGGGCGCAACGGCGCTTTTGGTATAGCCGGGGAATTTACGAGTTGGCATTCAGGGCACGACGCACACCACCGACGCACGTCGGCCCAAATGCCCGGCCAATAGAAGCGGGCCATTATCCGGTTCAGTGTTTTCTCATACCCTAAATGACCAGCCATGGGGTTAAAATGAGCCGTCTGAAAAACCATTTCCCGAGAGCTTTTAGGCACCAGCAATTGGGTGATTTCCTCGTTAGTCTGAGTGTCACGACACACTCTGTATAACCTATCCCGAATTATTACAAAATACGGGTGAGTGAGTGTTGCATCAGGGCGCACCTGTTGACCATCAATGGACATCACGCGGTCAAAGGCAAAGCGTAGGGTGTCATCACGAGACTGCTCGAGTGGGAAATCCTCCATGGGCGAAACACCGGTACCTGCGGAGTCTCCCCGGAGGCTCCACTGATGCCGGCTCCCCCTCTGCCGCGTCGGACGACCCCGCGTCACCGCTGACAGCAGCCACCCCATCACACAGCCCTACCCGTCGTGAACGCACCCCCCCTACCTTACCAGCTGCCTGGCGAAACCCCGGCCAATCAGTGCCTAAAATCAGAGGGTGCGAGAGGCGGGAGCTAACCGCAGCCTTTATTTTATGTTTTTTCCCTTGACACCGAATTTCCACTGAGACGATAGGGTACGCGTGTAAATCCCCATGCACACACCTTATAGATACCATTGATGCTTCTAACAACGCCTCGGGTCGAACCAGGCTTTGTCGAATCATGGTCTGCATAGCCCCTGAGTCCAACAGCGCCTGGTGTTCACTCCCTTGAATCCTTACCGGAATACAGTACGCTCCGTCTGGGTCGGGAGCGGAGGTGGGCGGGCCGACAACACGAACCACCTGCCCCACCTCCATGAGCGGGCACTCGCGGCGCAGGTGACCCGGTTGTCCGCACCGCCAACACCCCGGTCCGGGCGTCTGAGGAGCTCTCTGTGGGTCGTATCCCGCCGCCACTGAGCCTGGGGCTGGGGAAACAGAAACAAAAGGGTTGTTGCGGGAAAATGCGGAGGTTTGGGCACGGGGAAGGGAGGAAGAAAGGGGGGAAGGAAGGGAACGAGGAAGGGCTCTCCTGCGCGGAGCCGTGTCTGCCCGTCCTTGCTGCTGCTGCTGCTGCTGCTGCTGCTGCTGTGACTGGCCGCGGGGGTAGAGCGCCAGGTGGTCCTCCGCCAGGGTGACGGCGGCCGCCAACCCGGTCGGCCGATGGCACCTCACCCAATTCGCCGTCTCCGCCGGGAGGCCATCGATAAAGCGTTCGAGGGCCACCAGCTCCACCACCTCGTCTGCTGACCGGATTTCTGGCCGCAGCCACCGACGTGCCATGTCCAGCAGTCTCTGTGCGTATGCGAACGGTCGGTCCTCTCCGGCCAGGGCCGTCTCCCTGAACCGTCGCCGGTGTTCTTCGGGGCTGTATCCCAGGCGGTCCAGGACCGCCTTCTTTAGGTTACCGTAGACCGTCCGCGCTGTGGGGGGTAAGCTGTGTGCCGCTCGTTGTGCTTCCCCAGTCAAGAGGGGCAGGAGGCGGACGACCCACTCCTCCTCCGGCCATTTACTTGCCCTTGCGGCCACCTCAAACCCCTCAAGGAACGCCTCCGCATCGTCATCCGGGGTCATCTTTGGTAGATGGAGAGCTACGGGGGGTCCGGTCTGTCTCTCTCGGGAGCTGGTTTCTCCCGCAGCCGCCAGTTGCAGTAGAGCCTGGGTCTGGAGGGAAGTTTGCGCCCGCAGAGCCTCCAGCTGTTCGGCGTGCATCGCCGCCTGCCTCTCCTGCATCGCCGCCATCCCCTCCAGCATCCTCGCCAGCGCCACCACCGGTTGTGGCGTTTCCCCCTGCTCCTGGCTATGTTCCATGCCGTCTCCTGTGTGTTTTAATACTTGCTCCCCCGCACGGGCCACCACTGTGGCAAGCGAGTGCCACCCCTCCGGTTTAAACACACACTCACGGGAGACAGTTGTTTCCGTAATCAGCACTTCCGTGCTCTTTTATTTTCAGATGCGTCTTTTACAGACAAAATCATACAAAGCACGACGGTTCCGCAGCCGTCTTGTCATCAGCCCTCTCACGTTCCAGCTTCCGGTCTTCCTTTTAACCTCTTAGCGCATTGCCCCTAGTGGTAGGCACGCCCGCGTGCCTAGATTACTAAAGTCAAACATTCGGTGCTACTGCAACCAACGTGTGAGATGAAAACAGAAACGCGTTGTTTCAGTTTCATTAGTAGACGATACATGACAACTATGCCGAAAACGGAGTTTCGCAGCCCCACCATTGTCGCTCCGTTCGTTCGTTTAACACGCACCCCCTCCCTGCAGTCTCATCTAAAAAACACCCCCCACCCTTGACATAATGGACAATATTGTCTATCCTGGCATTAATAAAAATATTCTTTCACCACTAAAAAATCGTATTCCGTCATAGCAGCAAGATAAACCCGACAATAGCACTAAGATATGCCTATACAGCAGTGAAAACGCTGCTCACTGAATAACGAAATAAACGAGAAAAAGTTTTTAAAAATGATACCATGTCATTCTACAGTCAATATCTGGGACTAAATATTGAATAAATATAAAACCTTACTGTTGGTTTTACGTGTAGAGATGTCCCTTTTGAGACTGAGTGGTCATATATTGTCTTGGACAATCCGTTTGGGAAATATAGGCGCATCTGTGACGCCTGGGTATCTTCCAAAATAGCTGTGCGTAACACCACACCTGTTGTTTACGGCGTCGTCGTCCTTTTTAGTACAGTCTGACTTGATTTACAATTCATTTATTCGGTAGGCGAGAGTATAAGCTTTCTAACGATGTATAACATGTCTAATTCTGCTTTTGGAATAGCGTTTTATAGGTCAGCGTAACAGAAAATATTCTTAGCATAGCATTCACTTACGCAATCACTCTGTTAGCAGACAAATACGATGCACCTAACGAAACGTGTTCAAGGATATTTCGTAATTTCTTGGAAAATACTATTATTATTGAGGACTTCTTAACATAGCTAAACCATATGTTTGCTGATAGACCTAGCTGACATCGTTTTCTGGAGCAAAACAGAAGCGAATAGAACAATATTATTGATACCGTCTCTGTCTCTATCTACTGAACATAGAGGAGATTTCATCATTGCTATGTAAGTATTACCGTTCAAAATATTTCGGTTATATACGTTATTTTTGAAATTGAGTATCTTTAAATAGGTTAGTGGTGTTATATAATGTAAATATTTTACACTGTAATGTAAGCGTTAGACGGAAGTGTAATAGTTTTTGTGAAGCATGCAACAGTGATGACGTCATAGCTGGAACATTGCCAAAACGTGGTGGACGGGTGAAAATTGTTTTCATGTTGTCTCATCCCCATACAAGAAAACATACGAGAGTACAGAGTATAGAAATACACACGAGTTAATTATTACACATTTAGGTACTGTACCGCATTGTGTGACAATGTTTTTGCATTATTTTTTTAATCTGATAGCAATGTTTCATCTTAAACCCTCATAAGGGGCTAATTTATATGCTTTATAATGGACAAAAAGCATTTTATTCAATTTTGGAGAGATTTTGGATATGTTTCTGGACACCTAGCTATTTTAGACCACTGTACTGACTGAAAGCTTGTAATTCCCATTTGAAAATTATGCAACAGTGATTTTCTTGAGTCAAAACAGTTGATTTGTAGTGAAATACATGGATATGTTATGATTTACAGCAATGCATAATTTAGACATTTTGGATAGATTTGGAGATGCTGGGTACACTGCTTAGTTTTTGCTTCATACATCTATAGTAGTTCTACATATCCACCCTTAGATTTTATGAACTTGTGGTCAAGACGTTTTTGACCTAGCACATGTATAGTTTAACCTCCTGCATATATTCAATCTCGCAGTATTTCATTGCAAACTTAAAAAGTGCAAATTTATTTTGGATTTTTTGTCAAAACAATTGCATTTGTGGCACTTTATTTCTTCCAAAATTATGAATATAAACTAATCTGTGTTAGTATTGTAAATTGTACAAATGTCTTGCTTCATTTAAGCCATTTTTCAAGTCTCTGTGGTGTTCACGTCTGGAGTTATAAAGCTTTAAATAGGGTACCCCCTAAATGGGCAAGGATTGGCAAAATTTGGCTTGTGCCTTAAGAGGTTAAAAACCCCAGGCTCACTGTTGAAAGCAATCAGAGGCAATCAGCGCAATTAAACAATTAACAATTATCGGCGCTGATTACCTCCAGCTGACAGTTGTGACGAAGGATCCGAGAGCCGCTCCTCTCACACTCTCTCTCTCTGCAGCCGACGCTCAAACCACGCCCACCCCACCACAATAGGTTATGTAAACATTTAACATCAATATAGTTAGGTTAGTGTTTCGTTTTCACATAGCCTACTTTTGTCTCTTGATCAATCAGATTACACTAGCATGTTGGTGGTTCAAGTTACGGGCGCTTTCGACTTCTTATTCCCTTTCCATAAACTCGCCGTCAACTATTTTGATTTGTGTAAAAGCAAAGACCCATGTCATTGTTGGAATTGGCGTTAACTGGTTGGAAAGGTTAACGTTACGAGTTACAAGACTGCAGTTGGCAGTCTTAACATAACACAACAGGCACGAAACACCAACAACAACTGCGTTCACGCGCAGATCAGCTGATAGCTGTCAAAACATCCTCGCGTAGTTGACGGCTGCTGTCAGTGAGAGATGGCGTCTTTACAGGATAGCGATGTAGCCCGTTGTTCGAATGAATTGTCTTCTATTAACATGAGTAACATTTCCAATAGCTTTGAAGCAAGACAGTTAATCAGTGATTATTTCACAAGTGGTCCTAATCTCAGAGACAGTGACAGTGAGGTATCTGGATCGAGTGATGAATCAAGTGACAGGAATTACGATAGAGATCCTGCTCCTAGAAAAACGGCTCGTCTTGTTTTGGCGCCCGAAACTGGAGAGATGGACAGTGATGAAGACGATGACCTGTCAGGTGAGTCAATGAAACTATGTACCTATACAGGGCTGTCATAAATTATGATTATTATTCACTATACTGACCATGAGTGAGAATAAACTAGCTAGCTTATTTGCATGAAACAGCTGTGTCAGCTTTCCGTATGAAAACATCAAACATGTCATATGGTAAGGTTAAGCCTAAATAAGTTTAAATGCAAATAAATAAATAAGGAGTTACCCTATAATACATTACAAACATTACATAAGGCTTATGAAAATAAATTGTTCTTTGAGTGGTGACTGTGTGAATTAATCATTATTATTATTATTATTATTATTAGTAGTAGTAGTAGTAGTATTTTTTATTATCAATACCAAGGACACAAGGAGATCCACTTGGCTCAGTAGTAGACTTCGGTCTATGAAATGCATTAAGTTTTCACATAGTAACATTGACTTTTTTTTCTTTCTTTTAAAAAAAAAAAAAACAGAGTCACATCCAACTCTCGAAAATCTGGCCGATAAAATCATTCCTCCTGGCCATGGTGATGCTGGCCCTTCTGTAGTAGATTGTCATTGCTGCTGCAAGCTCAATGAAGGAAAGCCTTGCCATACCAGATTCCCCAAAGAGGAGCTCCTTGATGTCCGTCTGCAGTACCTCAACCTGTCTCGTGAAGAGCTTGACATTGCCATTCTCTCCAAGCTTTCTTGTGGAATGCATCTCTCTGACACAACATCAAGGTCCAGGAAGAGAGAGCAGACACTGCGTTTAGCCCACCGTACTGATTATTACTATCATGGGCATAGGATCTGCCATGATATTTTCAAATATCTCCATGGGGTTGGGCAGGACAAATTGAATGCATTAATGAAGCATTACAAGGCTTCTGGGGTGGAAGCAAGGGTCCACAAGCTGAATAAGAGGCTTCCTGCAAATGCATTAAAATTGCAGGACACGAGCCATTGTGGATTTCATCCTCAACTATGCAGAGGCCAATGCGATCATTCTTCCAGGCCGCACACCAAGGCATTGGAAGGCAGATGTAAAACTGCTGCCAACCAACTGCAGCAAGAGGAAGGTCTATGAGCAGTACTCGCAGCCGTGGAGAATGCTGGCATGCAAATGGTAACCCTGAGAACCTTTCAGCGAATGTGGCAGCTGTTAGTACCCTTTGTGTCGACCATGCGCCCTGCCACTGACCTGTGCTGGTACTGTCAGTCAGGTGTCGCTAAACTTCAACATGCTGCCAATCATCCAGAGGCTGAGAAAAGTGCAGCCTTCCGTGATATTGAAGAGCACTTGGCTAAAGTCGCAATGGAGAGATCCCTCTACCAACAAATCTGTAAAACAACAAAGGAGGAGATCCCCTTTGGTGCAGAAATAGGACCCCATCCTGCCTGCAGCTTCCCTGGGAAGATGCATTACAGTTTTGATTTTGCGCAGCAGGTCCATTTCCCATCAGACCCCTTGCAGCCTGGTCCAGTGTACTTCAAGTGCCCTCGGACATGTGGTCTCTTTGGGGTGGCATGTAAGGCCGTCCCAAAGCAGGTAAATTTTTTACTTGAAGAGAGCTGCCAGTCAGGGAAAGGTGCCAACTGTGTAGTGTCACTCGTTCACTACTTCTTCAAGCACTATGGCATGGGTGAAGAAGATGTCCATTTACATGCAGATAACTGCAGTGGACAAAACAAAAACTCCACAATGATGTGGTACTTGATGTGGAGGGTGCTAACAGGGCGTCACAAGAACATCACCTTCTCCTTCCTGCTAACTGGACACACAAAATTTAGTTGTGACTGGTGCTTTGCTCTTGTGAAACGCTTGTTCAGGAGGACAAGGGTAGACTGTCTAAATGACATTGTCAAGGTGGTCAAGGAATCTTCCCATGTCAACATTGCTCACGTCTGCGGCAAGGAAAATGGAGAGGTCATTGTGCCAACATATGACTGGACGAGCTTCCTCAGCACATACTTCAGGAAAGTTGGAGGAATAAAGAAAAACCACCACTTTCACTTTCGTGAGGGGTCAGGCATAATTGAAATAAAAGAGTTCTGTGACAGTGGTGCAACCCAGCAAGTTCTTCTGAGAGGAGGAGTGCCCCTACCAAGCAAAATGCCAGACCAGATCCTAACAAAAGGACTCGATGCGAAGCGGCAGTGGTACCTCTAATAAGGCCATTTACTGCTGATACCTATAAAGACACCACCTGTCCGTGTCCAACAGTCCCCAAGCCTACGAGAATTGCAGTGTTCAATGTGGAGGAGTAGGTTTACAGTGCAGTGTGTGTAGGTGTACAGTGAAGGGCTGCAGCAAATTACTCAAGGAAAAAAGTGTTTGTTGATGTTTTTTTCTTGTGCTTTTAAATGTACATTTTCATCACCTTGTTAAAATATATTTGTATAATACTATTCAGAAGGTGATTGACATGTCAAATTGTAAAATTTAATTCAAAGAATTATTTTATGATAGTCACACATAATTAACCCTAATACAATGACAATAATTTGTAAAACACTATGTACTTCTACTGTTAAAATCTATTTCTATATTTCATTGAAATAATACTGGTGATGTTCAGTTATTGATATACACCAAGGTGTTTTTGTTTTTTTCTTTAGTACTTCTCAACTGATTTTAGTGCTGCCTCCTCAAAATTTAGCATAAGCATGTTACATGGATTATTATTATTATTAGTAGTAGTAGTAGTAGAAGTATTATTATTATTATTATTATTATTATTATTATATCATTTCAAAGAATACTTTTGTGTTGTCTCACATAATAAATACAATGACAATCATTTAACAAAAACAAAGCTGAGTGTTGGCGTTTTTTCTTTTGTAGCTAGAAATAGAATTCTGTGGAACTGAATGGAATCTTTGAGGCAGTTTTTCTCCATTTCTACTTCACGGCGCAAGAAGGCTTTAAAACATCATAACTTTGGCTCTGATTGAGATAATTCAACAATTCAAAAACATTTAAATAGGGATAAATCTCGATTTTTCTAGATTTGTGACCAGCTGAAAATGTCAAAATTTTACCATGTGAAGGGTTTTCCCAGACCGCCACTCATATTTTTGGCCTTAATTGTGCGGAGAGGGTAGACAGCGGGATATCTCGTGCTCTTACACATAACCGTCAACAAATATTGATTCCCTCCCCGAGAAGCACAAATCGGCCCAACGCAATCCAAAATCAGATAATGGAACGGCTGTTCCTCCATTACGCGAATGGGTTCTAAAGGTGCTGGGTGAATTTTCCTATTGGGTTTCCCGGTGACTTGACAGGTGTAACGTTTTAATGTACACCAAAATGTCATGTTTCAACTTAGGCCGATAGAACTGACGAAGTATATGGTCATAAGTTTTCCGGACACCTAAATGTCCAGATAAACCATCATGTGCCGTGCGTATTACCTCATTTCAAAATTTCAACGGTATTACAACTTGTGTAATGGGGACATCGTCCAACATAGAAGGGTGTAACAAACAGCGGCGCAACAATAAACCATCTTGCAGAAAATAACCAGACTGATTTTTTTCTGAGTCTGAACACACCATTTCAAATAAAGGAGCTAAACTAGGGTCGGATTTTTGTTCACTGATCAACTCATCACGAGAGACTGTGACTAAAGAAGAGAGCGAGATATCATTTGACTCTGACTTAACAGGTATATCAGAGGGCAAAGGAGTAGACATACTTACATCGCAAGTTTCAGCTCCCGTGATGCTCATTTCATTAACACGGGGCTGCTCAACCTCGGCTTTGACCATAGAGCACGTCAGGACACAAGCTGTGAAAACCTCCGGGTGTCGGCTGGCCCATTCATCGACCTCCCCCGATGAGACCAGCTAAGCCTTCACGCGCAAAGGTGGTGGAATGTTCTTCCATACAAAGCCCTTGGCCAGGTCATTCCTAAGGATGACTTGCACACCCTCCACAGGTAAGGTTGGTCTCACTCCTATAACGATATCACCCTGTATTAAATCAGTGCTGAGGTATATTTTATGCAAAGGGACATTTACCCTGGACATTTCAATACCATGAACCATCGTATTCTCCCCAGTAGCAGTCCCCTGAGAAAACGGCAAAGTACCATCCATAATAAAGCGCTGCGCAGCTCCCGTGTCTCGCAACACACGCACTGTTTGTTTTTTCGGACTCCCCTGTAATGAAACAAAGCCATCATTAATAAATGGAACAAATTCGGGGTCAGGTATACCAGTGCGACATGAGACAGTCGGCTCAATGTCGGATAAAGGAACTGGGCTGCGTTTCCGACTTTCGATGTACCTTAACGTTTTACGAAGGTTCTTAAGGTATACCTTCTTAAGGGAAACCGCTTTTTTACGAGTGTTTCCCAGACTATACCTTAAGGCAACTCTTAAGGGACAACTTAAAGATACATCGTAAGTTGGAGCTGGCCTTCACTGTGGTGCTGAAAAGTTTATCAATCGATGCCAAGCGAATCGATTGTCTCACTTGTAAAGGCTTGTGAATGACGTTTTAATATTACACGTGTTGTCATAATCATTTTACATCAATCTAATATTGCAGAAGAGGAAGCTATGCCTACTAGAGATTATCTGCTAATCTCCTTAAGAGTCCGTTAAAACGAGATCTTGTGATAGTTTCAATAAATACGTACATATAGGCTACAATGGATAAAATAAAAAGCGTCAATCGGGACATATAAGCCATAGTCTGGGACTTCGTGGAAGCCCAGGGGAAAGGATATAGGCTACATATGGGTGAATTATTTTGTTCTTATTGAAACAAAGGTCTAATGTTAATTTGTTTTTGTCACATAATAAATAGGCAACTGTAGCAGCAGATCACTGCACTGCACTGATTCCCGCGAACTTTTCTCTGCAATGCAAAAAATGGTCGTAGATGAAAGGCAAAAGCGCGTCTGTGGAAATTGATCATGATGAATTATATACCGGGTGCCTTATGAATAGGTCTACCTGTTAAAGTTATTTGTTCATCCACCTTAATTTGCTCTTGGATAATCTTAAATTTAACCAAGAATATCATTATTGGGTTGTTTACCGAAAATCATAAAACAACATGGTAAGAAAAATGTTCCGTAATGTTGATATTTACCCAGTGCTATTTTGTTTTATATAGGAGGTGTGAGCTAAAGGAAGGGGATGTAGATCATTTGGCTATGTTTGTCCATTATGAGCCACTGTACCTGTATGTGTGTTTATGGTTAGCCAATCAACGTGTTCTAGTTCGGTCATGCAAGTAGAATCACTCAACGTTGTTTTTGCACACACAGGTTTTATATTCTTAATAAACCGGCGGTTTGTTCCAAGTCAGTGTGATCATTGCCTCACACACAAACGAAATAATTTCTACAGGGTATGCAGTCAGAAAAGCCATATCCTAAGTTAGCGCCAATACGTATAAATTAAAAAAACTTTTTTTTTGTTTTTCACAAATTGGATTAGTATTCTGGATAGGCCCTATACTTAATTACCATCATGATGGGGATAGACAGGTAAAACGACAACATTCTCACGACGTGCTATGCACAGAAACGTTGATTGGATAATTAATTTTCGTAAAGTTAATATTAAACTATCTATGTAATTTTCGCATGCAGATGTGCTACTAGATGCGCACTGTAGTACAACTGTCGATTTGAAAAGCAAAATGTTGGCGTAATAAGGCTGAAACCGCGGAGCGCAGCGCTAAGGGACAGCTTACGAGTGCCCCAGACCACCCTTTTAAAGGTATACCTTAGTTAAGGAGACGCTGGGAAACAGCTCGAGAGCTAAAGGAAGAGCTTAAGGGATACCTTACGACGCACGTAGCGCTAAGGAGACTCTGGGAAACGCAGCCCTGTTCTGTTACGTGCTGGTACCTCTAAAACAGTGGGTTTGGAACCCTGTGTATTTCTAGATGCGAATGACTTGTCATTAGATTTAAAAATAGGACATTCCCTTCTCCAATGGCCCTTATTTTTACATGCATGACATAATCGAGACCCGTCATATTTTTCATCCGTACCAGGGACCGATCTCACGGGAGCAGGGTTATTGGAACGCTGACGCGGTGCAAAGCTTTTACGATTATCAAACTGCCCGTTTCCCAATGGGCGCAAACCACCAAAGACCTGTTTATGCGTAAGTGCGTAATTATCAGCCATTGACGCAGCTTCTAATACGCAGGCTTACATACTGCGTGCTCACTAATATGAGTAGCAATTGGTTCTAAAATCGTATTTTTGAATTGCTCTAGAATTATCATATCGCAAAGTTCCTCATAAGAAGTCATTTTGGATGCTTTCCGCCAACGATCAAACTGAACAACCAATTCTCTCATGAACTCCACATGAGTCTGCTTATCAGTGCATCTTGCATGTCTAAAACGTTGTCTATAAAATTTTGGGACCATTTTGTAAGCCTGCAGAATTGCATCTTTAACTTTCGGATAGGATGCAAGAGAAACAGTGTCCAAAGCAATAAAGACTCCCTGAGCCCTCCCGCTTACTACACACTGTAGTAATAGAATATGATCAGCCTCTGACCATTGTTTAGTTACAGCAACCCTTTCGAACAAAGTAAAGCAAGTATCCAAATCTTTTTCATTAAATTTAGGGGCTAATTTCAAGTTATGCACTATACCATTGTGAACAGGTAAATGGGATTCATCACCATCGCCATGTAACACAGATGATTCAACCTTTCCATCTGAGATCATCTCTAAACAGTGTCTTCAGTATGCTTCTGCGTCTTTGTGTTTATTGGCCTCAAATTTCAATTTTTCCTCGGCGAACTGTAATTCTCGTTCTCTATGTTGCAGCTCTTTTTCTTTAAGCTTTTCATTAAGTTTCGCCATTTCTAGCTCTTGTGCATGTTTAATCTTAGCCAATTCTAGTTGCAAAGTGTTTTCCATCTCCAATTTCTTCAATTCCAATTCAGCAAGCTTTATTTCCTCAATAGTCCCCGTTGCCTCATCATGCCTACTTTTAACACACCTCGCTCCACTGCAAGCTCAAACAAATAATTGCGAAGTTCCGTAACCTTAAATCGCTTACCACACAACGGAGCAGACTCGCCCCAGTACTGAGCCAGCAACAATAACTCGCTTTTAACCAGAACGTGCAAAGAAGCGGCAGACGGACACAGTAAAAACTAATTTACAAACACGCAATCAATTCAAGAATTTAACCACAAATCCAAAACAAACATTGGACTCACGCGCCAAGAACAAAGCAGAGGATTAAACCCCTTTTAAAACTCAATAATCAATCCCTGTTATAACCAACTCACAGTTCGCAATCTCCAGTATAGCATCGGATAGGTGAATCCCGCTTCATCCCATAAAACAGTTCAATATCCTACTCCGCCTTCCCAGAAGCTCACTACAAGAATATTTAAACGCTAGAAAAAGCTAACCTGTCTGCACCAGCTGTCGTGTCTAGGAACCGACAAAATTCAAAGTCCAATCTTTAATTTGTAGAAAACAACTTCACGAGGGAAAAGATACCACAGCAGCAAGCTCTTCAGAAAAGTTAGACTTTATTTGAACAGGTGCACAAAGCCGGATCAATTCTGCAGAATTGAACCTCGATTGTCAGTTTTACATTCATTTTATACACTGTGCACCCCACAACTCCCCCTAACACATTTTTTTAAATACCATCTGTCCTTCTTGGCACCACAATGATTTCCTGTTCTTGGGTCTACCTGACCTTATTGGCACCACAATGATTTTCTGTTCTTGGGTGATAACGTCATTGTGGAAAGTTACCCCAACTTTCCCTTAAAAAATATTAGTCTTTATTCTGTAATTTTCCATTAAGAACACAAGTCACAGCCTCCTGTAATTTTCCATTGTATTCAGGTTACATAGGGGTCACTGTAAAATATTAGTCTTCTAGCACATTTATTAGCAGTTGATCAGTTTGAAAATATAAGTGTATGGTTAGTATTTGATTAATGTTTTCTGCTGAGTGAGTAAGTGTGGTTTTTTTAAGCCTTCGGCATTCTCTTGCTTTTTCTCTACAGTTGATACTGTGGTTTCTTGCGTTTCCATAAGATCAGCTGCAACTAATGATACAGGTTTATTGGATTACATATTGATTATATGAGTGAATAGTCATACATGTGATGTACTTTTACCATGGAGCATCGAGAGTTTGGAGGAACCAATTTGATCAACATTGATGGGAATACCCTAACTTTGACATGTGACGTCATCACAATCATGGGGAATCCCAAAATTTTCCTACACAGCGAAGATCACAAAGGCCGACTGATAAACCAATGCAACACTCCACGGACGCGTCTCACGTAATGAGATCAATCTGGGCCCACTTACCTAGCTAGAGAATCAGTCCGATCACCAAACCTATAACCACATGGGGATTACTTACCGAAGAACAGGAGACGATCAACGAAGACACGAAGGGTCTAGCTCTCCAACATAAACGTAAGTTGGAGGCAACATACGCCTTCACTCCCAAATAATATAACAATGCACCGAGTCTCAATCCTGGCCTCCCACGACGTAGGTGCGTATACGTGACCTAACCAGCAGCACCTATAAACTATGTCCACGCAAAAACGCAAGGAAAACAAAACGCCGCACTTGAATGCCATAAAGCAAATCCAATACCGACCTAGAACAGAAATTTATCCCACCGCTGCCACCATTCTTGTTACGGCCCGGGTCGGGCAGGCCGAACAAAAACGGAAACCAGGCAGAGGTCACGGTGCAAAAAGTAAATTATTTATTTACAACCTATACATTAGATTAATTTAGTGTCCCGCCAGGTCGGGAGTGAAGGAGATCTGGATCCACGCCATCTTCAGCCTTTTATTCCCAGGACAATTAGCAATTATGGGTGGCCATGCCCAGTTCCACAACTCCCCCTGTTGGCTCACTGAAACAATACAGACACAGAAAAAGCAGCAGGGGAAGACAGACGCCAGGCGTGACAATAGCATCAAAGCTATCTAGGATTCCCTGGTTGGGGTAGTTAGCTACATTGCGTTTCATGCACATTGAGCTAGGTAGCATGCGTAAAACACCTAAAGTAAAAAGACAAGCAGACCTTATCTTGATCTTGATTGATGGTTGGTATAGCATCTGACTTTAGAAACATTGTCTTGGCAAAACCCATCCTCTTCTGATCATAATTGTAGAATGAATCGGGTAAAATGTGTACTGCACAATTTTGTCACCTTCGATATTTATAACTTTGCACCGTTTTGTTTTTCTGTATAATTGATCCAGACCTTTCAGAGACTTGGATCTTTTGGCAAGGCATTCCTACCTCTGCAATCTTTAATCACACAATAAGGCATTGTTGAACTGGATAGTTAATGTTAGCAGCAGACCCGCACAATATGTATTTGAGAATTTGGTCATGGCTTTGAACTTGGGAGCACACACTACATAAATATTCATACTGGGTGAGTGTTTCGACCACCGCACATTGGTAAATGCAAATTAGAAACATTTGTGACGTCATGAATTTGGTCTCAAAACTACCAATACCAAATACTCCACTAGGTGGCAATGTCGAGCATTAGTTTTTAGGGAGAAATATCTAATTTATTACATACATATGTGAAATACTTTTAAAATCAATGTGTAACCTTATAGCCTTTGGTCATAATATAAGCATTTTAAAATCATTATTTTGACTGCACAGCATCTTTAAGTATATTGACCTTGTATTTCAACATCAAATGAGTCTACCCTAGGCCTAACATTACATTTAATTAGTAGCAACAGCTAGTCCTAAGCCCTTAACACTTGGACAAGGAGAAGTGTACAATCATACATTATGATAGCATACATTATGACCTTACATACTACAAGTTTAAAATGATTAAAAATAGAAAACACATCAGTTCAAAGTTATACTCACAAACATGGCGTTTCATTGTCTTCGATTCCTGGGCTTGACCTACCGTTAAACATCAATATCTGTGCATTTCTGCAACAAAAGGTTTATAAGATTTGAATTCAGACAAATCTATGTAAAGTTAGCTGCAGTCCCCATGTTTCTGCTGTCATTCAACGGTATTTGGGTAGGCTACTAAATATTTGAAACTCAGAAAATCTGGATAATGTTAGAAAAATTTGCCCATATGAATTTTAGACATCTTGCTAGTTAGGTAGCCTAGCCAACATTGTATGGGAGAACCTGGCAAGCTAGCAAAGTTTGTGGTTATCATTTTCAATGTGACTAGCCAAATGTTACCCAGCATTAAGGAATTACCGTTGTTTGTTTTGCACCGCAATCAAGTTCTTTATGTTTTTACTATCACACATAACTACCCCTCTCTCTCTGTATGCCTTTTCCTGATGCTGAATACAAATTGACGATCACAGGCTTGGATGCCGTTCTTAACTCTTGCAATGAAAGGACTTGGAAAGATCGATATCTGGGGCAGGGAAGGTTTTAGCTTTCGGCGGTCCTCTTCCTGAGTCTCAGAAGTCTACTGAGCATGCTTGCGATTGGTCAACGTGACCCTCTGGGCGTGCAGGCTCCAAGCCGAAAGAAGCCGAACGTACAATCCTACTGCCCATTGTGTCATTTTTAACAACTTTGAGTGGGTTAGAAATAATAAAGAGATAATAATAATACATATATATAATAATAATAATAATAATAATAATAAATAATAAAAGAGATGAGGATAGATAATATTGTATTTTGTGACAATATTACAATAAGAAAATATTTGGGTGGCTATTTTTTTAATGGTCATGAAACCTCTGCCATGCAATTTCTAATGCCTCCACGAGAATGTCATCCCAAAGCACATGCTGTGGCCGAGGGGATCAATTCTTCCCTGAAGGTGTTGGTAAACAAGGTTTTGTAGAGCCTCAGGTGTCTCTGGAACATCAACTGTCCCTTCAGGGTCTACTGGTGTTGGTCCCGCCCAGTCAATTCCATAGTCTTCCAGATCCCCCTATATGAGAGCAAAATGTGGTCATAAAGACGTTTTGAAAGCTATCTCACCTCTCAAATAGAAGGGCACTCGGAGAGTGCAGACCTCCACCAAGGCCAAATGCCAAATGCAAATCTTGCAATGTTAACAAAAGCGAAAAATAATTTGTGGATTTGCCCCGTGATTCGGATCCACTTCAGAATTTTGTGGGTTCTTCCTTAGCTCATGCTACATCCCTCCACCACGTTTAATGAAAATCAGCCTGGTAGTTTTTGCGTAATCCTGCTGACAGACAGACAGACAGTCAGACAAACTAACAAACAGCACCGAAAACATAACCTCCTTAGCGGAGGTAACTATGACTGAGTAAGTTGTGCAGTAAATTAATAATTGCTTCATGGCACCACATTTGAGATGTGTTTGATTTGTAGATCATACATTCACAGAATGACATAATACATTTTTTATTGTAAGTAAAAGTACGGAGTGTAGCACAGTGGGCAAGGAACTGGGCTTGTAACCGAAAGGTCGCAGGTTCGATTCCCGGGTAGGACACTGCCGTTGTACCCTTGAGCAAGGTACTTATTCGAAATTGCTTCAGTATATATCCAGCTTTATAAATGGATACAATGTAAAATGCTATGTAAAAACGTTGTGTAAGTCGCTCTGGATAAGAGCGTCTGCTAAATGGCTGTAATGTAATGTAATGTAAGTAAAAATGATTCTAAGGCAGTCCTGCTCATTGACGAGGTCAGATATTGGATTGTTGCCCATTAATTGCCCCTCAATCCACAGTTGTTGAGGTGACCTTCCTTACTCTGTGGAAAGGGAATGGCGATCCCATGCTTGTTTGAAAAGCTGCAAATGTCTATTTATTCGGGGAAGCGTCACATAATGCAGGCAAATCAGGTCAAGCTCATTCTCAGAGTTTAAAGCAGCAGTGTCAGAGAGATGTTGGAATGCTGTATGGTAGTTCACGGTCACAGCACACCAAACATCTCTCCATAGCCTCTCGATTCTCTGATTATGAACGCTGCGTCCCGTTATGAAACTTCTTCTTTCTGAGATAGGAAAACAGAAATGACAATGGAAATGCATATTACATTATTTAGAAATAAGACAAAGATCAGCACAAGTGTATAAGTGTGTCCTGGAAAAATATTTTTCATTGACTACATTACTCAATTCAAAATGACAAAAAATAGTATTAATATACCTGGTCCTCGTTGGGGATGCTCGAGCATGAAGCGGGCCACATCCACATTCTCCCCTCCTTTATCACTGCGGACCCTTGTTGGAATTCCAAACTGATGGACAGCTCCAAGAAAGGCCGTGCGAACAGTGGAGGCTCTATTATTGCCACTTGCAGTGAGGTACTGTGGAGGAAATTCTTCTCCTTCTAGGTTCTGAGGTGAGATTGTTGCAGAGTTGGCGATGTAAGAAGAAAGAACTCTAACACTATAAAGTCTTATTAATTATTTATTTTCACACAAGCTTGCGGGAGGTCCCGTTAACTTCGCAAAGACAAGGGGAACTCTCATCTCCCCAGAGACGAGAGGAACCCTCATCTTTGCAGAGACAAGAGGAACTCACTGAACAATGGGAATGCATAGATTTTTATACAGTCAAACTTCCTTAATATGCATATACTATAATGAAGCAAAACCAATCAGCATAGATCACACCAAAAGTTACATTTATGCTGTGTCAGCTACTTATCCAATAACAAAGCACTAATCTAAAATAACTGTTCTTTCCAGCATCTGTTTCCTGTCTGTGCTGGGCTAGCGGTATTCTCTCCAAACCTAGGTTTCGGTTCATCACCTGAAGGTCATGGCTAGTTCAAGTCCCCCAATTCTAAGAAACCGCATAGAACACCAACTCCAGGAAACTGCACAGACGTCTACATAGATCAACACTGCTGTTGCAACAGTTTTCATGAACATGATCTCTTGAGACACACATACATTTATAACTATATTCTTGATTAATCAATACAATCTTTAATAAGCAATATGAAGAAATATAAAACCATTAAAAGGAAAAGCATACTTCCACAGTACATAATTTTTCAGCTGTACCCATCGATTCCTCCATCGATCATAATTCTCCAACTGGAAAGGCACAATTAGTTAATTTTCTGTATAATTCAGAAGGAACTATTTATGTCTGATAACATATTTTCTTATGAAAGACTCTGACCGAATCAACTTATGATTTCCGTCAATGTGCCATAGAGCCATGGGTGCTGGTACTGAGTACACTCTTCTTGAGATAATGTTAATTTCAAGCCCACGACAAATTGTGCCGACAAGATCGACAAGTCTCAAAGTTTCCATCACTCGAGATCTTTGAACCCTTGAGAAAAGGAAAAAGAAACTCAGTGAAATGACTGCTATGAATACAGCCTGGTTATGACATCATAATTCGTTTAGGTGTGTTGTATAAAGGCTCACTTCCATCCAGCACTGTTGAGATATCCACTGACACTTTTTATTCCTGAATCAGGAAACTGTTGTATGAAATCAGTGACCACTCTTATGAGATCATCATTTGAAATGTCACTATAGTACATTCTGATGGACAAACCATTCTCTGTCCAATATATTCATTCTTCTCCTTATTGTTCTGTAACTGACGCCAAATAAGCATGCAATTTCCCTGACAGTGAAATTGAACTCTAGGAGGTACTCATGTTGTTCACCGGAAATATCCCAAGAGGGACGTCCTCTCTCCCCAGTCCTCAGCATGGCACGCTTGAATCCATGTGTTGGCTGATTTTTTGCTCCTAACAAGCGCAACACTACTTGCATGCTTTGCAATACACTCTCCATGTCAGTAAAAATTCTGTTGTGTACACATCTCAGAAGAATACCACAGAGTTCCTCATAGCGACAGTGAAGAAAATTCAAATCCATTTGTGAAGGGTGTGTTTCAAATGGATCACATAGTCACTGACATTGATTGTAGATTTACTTCAAGAGCTCATGGCTCTGCTGGTTATCATGAGAACTACGCAAAGATACAATATCATGATTTCAATTTGATTGTTATTATGTTTTTAGGATTCAAATAAACTCAATGTCAAATGCTGAATAACCTAATTTCCATGCATGGAACAATTAGCCTAGCCCATCTTGTATTGGCAAGATAAATAGGCCTATTTTATCGACAAAATTGAACATAAAGCAGTGTGCCTTACCGGTCCATAAGAATTCAGCCTTAGAATTTCTTTGTCTGCCCTCGTGTTTTATATCTGTTCTTATACCTTCTATAAAAATCACTAATCGATTTTGATGTTACAAAGCACGACACAAAAGTTTGGATGTAGGCAGGGGTTAAATTGGGATTTGGGAGGTGGGTGGACCCTGAGATCCGGTGGGAGGTGGGTGAAAAAAGATAAAAAGCAATGAATGTCTCGGCTCAAAATAGTTGTATCTTTAATGTATTATGCACATAATTGTAATTAAGGAAAACAATGTTTTAAAAAGAATGTATATTATAGATGCAAGCTTTCACATAAAATATTTCAAGTTTATTGAGTGTCATTAATGCTGAGAATTCTTTTACCTACGAAAATAACCGGTCATCCTCCTCTTTTGTCTTCCCTTTCTTCCTCCTTTATCCATCTTTCTTAAACTGTCGAATTGAAACAAAATAAAACCAGCGGCGACTGGCTAGCTGAATTGGTGATGCGCAAAACTTTCCTTTAAACTAATCATTTATCTCAAGATGTTTTAATTTATTTTCAGTGATTAACAAGCATGCAAACGATCTTACTAAGCAATTGGAAAGGGACACACAGCTTCTTCGCATTGTGTTAGAGAGATTAAATGATAAATGCGATTTAGAAAAATCCGTTTTAATCACTAAGCAGTGGCGGAATCTTCCCCTGATTTTCCTTGAGTATCAATGCAATTAATCCACAAAGTAGGCTACTCAATAGCAATACTATCATATATAGCCAGCTCTCCCCCAAATAGGCAGTTTTAGCGAGTAGCCTAGGCCTTATAGCCTACATTTATTTTCATTTGCAGTACGAAATTGTGCACATTTTTAATCAAAATTATTTGTGGATACATGCACTTCTTTCTCTGCACTCAAATTCATGGCAAATATCTGCAATGCATAGATTGTAAACAAAATTGAAGTGCAGGTTTTGTTTTCTGTCCAAAACCCTTGAATGAGCAGTTCTTAAACAATTAACCACTGTAAGAGCCTCACGCCTCTCCTCTGTCCTGATCCTTCTTGACCTGTCTGCTGCTTTCGACACGGTTAACCATAAAATACTCCTCTCCGCCTTGGCTGAGATGGGCATTGCTGGGACTGCCCTGTCTTGGTTCGCTTCCTATCTCATCCCCTTGTTACAGGAGTGCCACAGGGATCTGTACTGGGTCCTCTGCTGTTCTCCTTATACACCAAATCTCTTGGTTCAGTTATTAATTCACATGGCTTCTCCTATCATTGTTATGCAGATGACACACAACTCTTCCTTTCTTTCCCCCCCTCGGCCACACAGGTCAATGATAAGATATCTTCCTGCCTGGCTGACATCTCCACCTGGATGGCCAGCCACCACCTGAAGCTCAACCTCAACAAAACTGAGCTGCTCTTCTTCCCATGCAAGACCTCCTTACTTTGTGAGCTCTCAATCACGGTTGATCGCACCACAGTGACTGCTTCTCACTCTGCCAAGAGCTTAGGGGTGGTCCTGGATGACCAACTGGACCTCAAGGAGCACATCAAGGCAACATCACGGTCCTGCAGATTCCTTCTGTACAACATCAGATGGATTCGACCATACCTGACGACGCACTCTACCCAGCTGCTCGTCCAGGCTACGGTGACCTCTCGCCTTGATTACTGCAACTCTCTCCTTGCAAGCCTGCCAGCTTGTGCCATACAGCCACTACAGATGATTCAGAATGCCGCTGCCTGACTCATCTACAGCCTTCCCAAATTCTTCCACGTCACTCCTCTGCTGCGATCACTCCACTGGCTATCGGTTGCTGCCAGGATCCGGTTCAAAGCCCTGACCCTTACCTACACTGCAGCCAACAGGACAGCCCCCATCTACTTGCAGGACATGATTCGATCCTATGTGCCTGCTCGACCACTCCGCTCTGCGGCAGCAGGGCGCCTTGTAACCCCTCCCACCCCCCCAAAGGGATCACAGAGCTTCTCCACCCTAGCTCCCCAGTGATGGAACAAACTCCCCATCCCTCTCCGAACCTCCCCCTCACTATCCATCTTCCGTCGTGGCCTGAAGACTAATCTCTTCAGACTATACCTAGACGAACTACCACCACGCTGTATATGTCACTCTAATTCCATCCCCCCCCACCTTTTTATGTTATATGTTTTGTTACATGTTGCCCCATCCCAGCACTTTTTGGTCATTTGTATTTGTCCTAATACTGTAGCTTATTCTTCTGCCTAGTTGGCTTTGCAGAGGTTAGGTCAGAATAGTGTTCACTGTGTGAACTACACTGTGTTCTTGGCTAGAAATAGCTGTACAAAATAAGTACTGTATCTTATTAAACCTGTGTTTAGTAGTTGTCTATGACCATGAAATGCACTTTTTTGTACGTTGCTTTGGATGAAAGTGTCTGCCAAATAAATGTAATGTTGTTTTTGCTGGTTATTCTGAAAGCTAACACGGTAGATAACAGACTGGTGTAGGATATCGTTTGTTAAGTGTAGACTACTTGGTGTTAAAACTGATTTTTAACAAATAAATTGGATTTATGATTTAATCCCCGTAATACGGTATGAAGACGCTCTGTGTTAGGCTACTTGCAATTTTATTAGTCCGATCGTTGGCACGCTTGATAATAAAGGAAAATTATTAATGAAAACAGGGTGAGATCAATGATTAGTTTAAAGGAAAGTTTTGCGCCCCACCAATTTTCAGCTCTAAAGTTATGTATGTGGGAAATATTCAATCCTAGGTTAGCTGCTGACCAGCAACCTGCTGATTTTGCTGAAGCAATCAAAGTTGCCGTTAATAATAGCCGGGGTTCATGGGGGCTGTTTAATCATCTCGCTTTAAAATGTTGCATAGGCCTAGATGAAATTACATGTTAATGAAATTACCTACCGCGTCCGCTTCCAAACAATCAAGACAATCAACAATATTTTTCTTTCTGTGCCTGTCTATATAAACGACTGTTCCTCCTTTTTTTTTTTCCTTCAAATTTTTGATTGGTTGAGCGAGTAACTGGCTATACATGGACTGCAGCCTACAAAAAATGGACTGGATTTAGACGCGCATGTGACATAATTTTGGCTCAAATGGAACCTTATACTCCTGGTACCATAGGCTTCTCGTACGAGCATTTTGTAATTTTGACATGCATCAATCTCTTTGTGTTCCTTTTCTTTGACTTATTTTGTTAGATTGTATGTCTCTTCTCATATAGAATAGTTGTCTTTATTTGTCCTGCTTTGCAAAATACCATGTTTAACTTTAACTGCCTATTTTTGGTTATCGTCAACTGTCTTATTCATTATATAACTATTATAACTATTTTTCCTTTTCAGCGCATCTAACATACATGGTTTGCATATACGTTGACCCAGGTGTGCATCTCTACGAGGACCAGTCAGTGTATAGGCCTTATATATGGTTTAGAGAATAGTGTTAGTTTCACTGACCAAAAGTGCAGCTGCTTCGTTACTGATGTTAGTTTCAGTGTCCAGATAGATTTAAGTATTATTTCATATAAATAGTAATTGGGTCACTGTTTGGGATATTTATATAGTTTCACTAACCTGATGGAGTAACCTTAATTAGGGCTTCTGGACCCGGACAAAACTAATTTTCCAGGTTAAAGTCGCTTATTCATGGCGTGAAAACATTATTTGCAAGATTCCTGGATGAGTAGCACCTTTACCTGCCAGGATAGTATCAGAGAACAATTAGATGAATGTCTGGCAGCAGTAGATAGTATTTCTTTCTGGGGTATAAGTCTTGCCACCCATTATTTCAGCACACCCCAGTCAGTACATGTATACAAAAACATGTGTTCACACACACATCCACATTACAGATTTATGGAGTCAGATAAACTTGGTTTCCTCCTTGCAAACATATCTAAATAAACTTGATTTCCTCCCTGTGACCATGACTAAATCCTTACAGTTTGGTGACCCCGATGTGATCGGCAGGATACCAATTTTCCCTTACAACACTATGTCTTATGTCAGCCATCCAACCCTGTCCCTCAACTATACTACTAGATTTAAAAATAAAAAAAACTTTAAAGGAGTACCATGGTGATTTTCACACTTTCTCTATTTTATGTGCTATTTGCACAAGAGGCATTGAAGAAACACAATGAGCAAAGTATTAAATATGTCCGTTCTGTATTTTTGGAGAAATATGCGTTTTAAATTCATCGTCCCATTTTCAACCGGTTGAGAAAGTTGTCATTTTTCTACGTCACGAATACAGTAACCACTCCTATTTCCACGCCCCGTAAAGAAATCTGACAGGATACACTGTCCTGCTGTTCAGACAATGCAAATATTTGACTAACGTTAGGTTCACTTAAATTAGAGTTCCTTTAGATTATTTCTGGTTATATTCATTTAGCTAGCTAGCTAACGTTAGCTAGCTAGGAGGTTTGCTTTCATAAGGCAATGTTATCGATAACGTTAGCTTGCTAGTTCGCTTTTATGAGGACGTTATAGTTGTGCTTTTATCTTAACTTGGCTAGCTAGATAGCAAAAATTGTAACTGGATACAAGTCAACGTCCTTACCTTAGCTATCTATCGATACTTGATATACTACTAAGCTAGCTAGCTTGTGAAAATTCAGTCTCCCAAAGAGAGCGCGTATCATGGGGGTAGCTATGGTAACGGGGAACGGTCTGTCAATCATAGCTAACTGACAGTTCTCATTACCACGCCCAGACGGTTCGGGTGAATTTTTATAGTGGGAAATTTAGGCTTAGAAAAATACGTTTTAAAGTACATTGAAATGACTGAAGAATAAAAAAATTATGCACATTTGTTTTGTTGTTGCCTGAAGACAACTGGGAAGTGTCACGTTCAACCACCATGGTACTCCTTTAAGCCCAAATCTAAATACAGTCTGCACTATGAACATGAATGGCCAGATTGTTCCAAAGGAAAGGAGCATTACAGGAAAAATGTTTCACCTTTGGGCTACTCTTCGGATAACAAAGAAGCCTACATCCTGCAAACGGGAGTGGCTTTGCATGATTATAGGGAAAAGGAGACTGTTTAGATACTCAGGGAAGGCCCATTTAAAGCCTTAAAACTGAGTGGAAGTATCTTAAGAGTCTATCCGTGATTGCCTACTGTAGGTATCCAGTAAAGAGACGCAGACACTGGGCAAATGTGCTCAGATCTCCTTGGTCTGGTAAGAATACAAGCAGCTTCATTTTCAATCAGTTGCAGAACCCACGGAGAGGAGTTTGCACAAAATAACATTAAAGTAGTCTAATTCTGAAGTACCAAAAGCATTGACTGGTTTTCCGCATTATGTAGTCCTCAAATGATGAAAAACAACCCTAGATATGTTCTTTATCTGTTTCAAGTGAAAGGTCCAGGTGACACCAAGATCTTTGATGACAGCACTTGAGGGCACGTGTGCCATCTAGGTATAATAGTCAAATATTTTGCATCTCATTGACAATCATTACATCTGTTTTGTCAAAATTCAGCAAGGTGAAAGTTGCAAGCGGATCATTCATTCCATTATATCTATGAGACAGGCTTTCATTGTTGAAAATTAAACAACTTCAGGCTTAACTGATATAAACAACTGAGTTGCCTGCATAACAGTGTAGGTTAATACCCTGTTTGCAAATAACTTGCCCATGGTGAAGCATATATAAAGAAAAGAGTATGTTACGTATGGTGAGGCAGAGGCCTGAGGTCAGCAGGCCTCATACCATTTCTGCTCTCTCTTCTTAGGGGTGTGGGGTACCCAAGCTCTGGAGATGTCGGTGGGGAAGGTACCATTCCTAGAGGCAGTAAACGGTAGCACTGTGCTGCTGCCGTGTACCTACGCTAGCTGCATTGGCATCAAGAACCTCTACTTCAGATGGCAGCACAATGACAATGGCACCATGGACACGGTGAGCAAGCCCTACTCCTCCTCCTCACCGCTCTGAGGAAACATTGTTCTCATCACCACATTTCTAAGGATGCGCTACTGCTCTTCCCCATTTTCTGAGGAAGCCTTGCCCCTCAGAGGAAGCCCCATCTCTCATGATGCTAATAAGGGGGATTATTCTTATGTTGTCACTAATGATGATGGTAATGATATACTGACGATAATAAGCTTTACAGATAATTTTTTGTGGCATGTGGGCCAGTTGAGGGAGGGGAGATTGACTCACACAGACAGATGCCAAAGGTCTAAATGCTAGTCTCCCTGCCTCCTTCACCCCAGTTGTGTGATTCGGTGATCCCAGAAGATGGTGTGGATCCACATGTGAACATTTTCAAGGAGCGAGTGGAGTTTGTTGGAAAAAATAATAACATCTCCATCTTACTGTGGAACATCACCTTCGAGGACGAGGGCCAGTATACCTGCTACGGACGCAACCCCAAAGAAAAGGGCAAAAACCACAGCGCAATCTTCACCCTCTATGTGGTGGATGAGCGTGAGTGACAAAGCCTGGGGGGCTGAATGCATATGCCCAATCTATTAAGATCACATCACACACACACACACACACCTATACATAAACACACACACACACAAACACACAATACAGGTTGACCTTTCCCATTCTGGTCATATGCATTTACAGGAATGTATTTACCCGGTGTTTGTTTTTGTGTGCATATTGTAAGGGTAACTGGATTAGTAGGGGAACCAGTTTATCGAGGGCAATTTTCTCATGTGAAATTCAGTCATCCTTCAACAACATACAAAAAACCTTGTCAGTCAGGTGGCACTAATTAAGCACAGGTGATGACACAGCAGTGCTCCTGTACCATCAGGTTTCACACTGTTTTACATGCGTAGAACCACAGATATATCGCAGACATTTTTATGCTTGGACTTTACAGGAATAAAAATTATTAAATAGACTAATCATGACATAGTTATAGGCTTATAAAGACTAAAACAGTTTAACTGAAATTAAATAAAAAAGGTTAAAACTTTGATCAAATTTGATCATTAGCCCTTTTTTAACAGTCCATTCCGTCATTATTTGGTGGTGCTTAGTGTAAATATGTCCATCAAGGAAAATAATTTTTCTGCCTCCATAGATTTGAATAGGAAAAGACAAGTATTGTTTTGTCTTCAGGTCAATATTTGTTTTGGTTCAGTGGTTTGACGTATTTGAAGGGAAGGGGATCTGCCAGCCAGAGGGAAATACTGGTGGGGTTCTGATATTAGCAGAGTGTAATTTTTCCTCATAAGGATAACTTCCATCATTTTGCATTGAGAAATTGTAGTTGACGTCATGTCGCATTGCATTTCGAGGTGGCTTGCCATTTTCAGAGGCACTTAGCTCTGTGATTTAGAGATATCATTCTTATTTTGGGAAAAATAAAGCCCCAGCTAATATTCAGAATCAGAATCAGGTTTTATTGCCAAGTAGGTTTACACATACGAGGAATTTGTTTTGGTCAACACACCGAGGCAGCCATCCGCGGCGCCATCTTATTAGATGAGAAATGAGAGAACAGGAGGAAGGAGGAGGAAAAAAACAGTCCTTTCAATGAAACGAGAGGGCACTCGTTTCATTGAAACGAAGAAAAACCTCAGCACATAGCAACATCATAAAAACATTACAACAAAACTTGAAGACTTGCACATGTGGTAGGGGGTAGGGTGTCAGGGAGGGGAAGTGTCGCAGCACAGACACTGGGGGGAGCGCGCAGCCGCTCAGGCGCATCGCATCAACCCTCAGCAGACTGCACTGTAACGGGGGAGGGAGGGGGGGTGGCAGCCAAGAAGGCGTTGAGTAGGAGGTGGTGTGTGTGTTATGTATCTTCTTGTGCATGTGTGTGTAAGTCCATGGACTTCATCTCCACCACAGTCTCAACATTGTCTCTGCTGTCTGATACTGATGACGAGGACACGGCCGTTGCCGTGGAGACGACCTCGAAGAGTCCTGATCCAGAGACAAAGTTCATAGGAGCAGGGAGGTGGGGGTAGGGCCGAGCATCTGTCTGCATAACAATCCAGGAGAGTGGAGAAATATCAGCCTTCCAAGGCCGATGTGGGGGAGCCAATGAAGATAAGGATTGTTTTGGGTTCAGACAGACTTCTGCATTTTTCGTCTACCTTTAGTCCTGTGGTTCTCTCAGCGTTGTTCCAATCATCCGAATTTGATGGCCCATTTCAGTGAGCCGAACCAACAACTTCTCCAAGTTGGTATCCGTCATGCGAATTTGCGATCCAATCGCATCCAGTTTGCGATTGAGCTCGCAAATCGCTTGAGTCTGAGTGTTGACAGCCCTGCCCGTTCCCTCAATGGCGGGCAGCTTCCCAATTAGTGCTGCTAACGCCTTCTGAACTTTGCGATAAATCAGGATGCTGCCAGCTCCAAACAGCAGAAAGCCTGTTATCATAATTCCAATCAAGTAAACGTCTTCAACATCCTCAACGGAAAGGATCGACAGGCACACGACCCTCCACTCCTTCCAGGAGTCCATCGTGTATCCGGCTGCAAACGTTCCATCAGGGCAAGAGGGCTCTCCCTGACCCGTTCTTCTCGTCGAGAAAATACTATCAATTGCGTTGAGAGACCAGTTGATCAGATCCATGATTTTAGGTTTCGGAGAGAAATGCAGAGAGAGGCTCCGGATAGTTCAGACAGTGACAGCACAAGACAAGAGAGCAGCAAGCAGGGGCAGATAAGGGCAGGGAGGGAGCAGAGGAAAAACCGTCCGCCTTCGTTGAGAGCAGGAAGAGAATATTGGGCTGGTATCTGCTGGCATATTTTAGGATAGCGGTCAGCGTAGCTGCCATTCAAATATTTGTATGAATACCATAACTCTCTTGTCATATTATAAAAGTCTGCCCTGTGAAACCTGTGTAAGCCCCTAACAGGGAAATCAGACCCAATTTTTTAAATTTTTCAGACAGTTTATTTTTCATGTATAATGTAACAAATGCTCCAGTATAATCAAATGACAACATATAAATCGCTAACTTGTCAGAAAATAACAGCTGCCAGTGTGTCACATCATGACACATTTGCAGCAGGTTGGGAACTTGGAATCAAAAAGGCATGTCTCTTTTTAACCATAATTTTTTTTTTTTTTTGAACACCCATTTGTAAAACTAAAAGGCTTTATACCACAATGTAGACAAGATCCAGGTGAAGATCTAGGCTACATGTAAAAAAAATTTCCTTTGAACTAGATTTTTAAATATACGACAGTATGAATAAATAATCGATTAACCTCTAAAGCAGGGGTGTCAAACTCATTTTTACCGAGGGCCACATCAGCATAATGGTTGCCCTCAAAGGGCCAGATGTAACTGTAAGACAGTATAAATGTAACTAAATGTCACCAAATATAATGTAAAATAAATGTAACTACTCCGTAATATATTGTTAAATAACTTTCTGTATTTATTACTTAAAGTTACAAATATTACATATGCATTTGCATAGATGTAAAAAAAAGTGTTTGCTTGTTGCTCTTGTGGCAAACACGCCTGCCACAGGCCACCGAAGTGGCTTTCCTTGGGGCCCTCCAGCACAGAGACACAGGGAGATGATGTTCAGACAGTCTACATTTATTCCACGAGGGTTTGGCAAGATGGTAAAGCCAAATGAGCAGATGTTAACCCTGTCATGACGGAAGCTGCCTGGTGTGGGTGGGGATGGCAGATTTAACCTGTGCGCAGTGATTACCTCACTACGCACAGGTGCAGCCACTCCTGTTCCTGGGTCCAATTAGCCTGGCCAATTATCTAATTCTTCACCAATTATCCAATTGGCCAGGTCTAATTAGCTTGACCCAGGGCAGGTGTGGCTGCTTAAACCAGCCATCCCCACACCACATACCCCCAACGCCAAACTGAGGCCAGGGAGAACCACTGGCCGAAGCCTACACTCCCCCCCCCCACCCCCACCCCCACCCCCACACTCCCAACAAAGCAAAAGACAACAAACAAAAACACTCCAAACACAGTAAAAAAATCATTTAAAAAAATCAGGGTGGGTGACCCCGGAACAGTCCAGTACATGCGGTGACCCTCCTTCGGACGACAAGGCAGCCCTTCTTCCTCCTCCCTCCTGGAGCACGGGAAGTCCTGGGCTGCTCTGCTGGCCGGTGGGGGCGTCACCGGCTTGGGCTGTTCCAGGGGCTGTGGTGGGGTGGCTGGGCTGGTGGGCTGGTGGACTGGCCTTGTGGTGCTGGGGACCAGGAACCCTCGTGGCTGTGGTGGCCGCCAGTCGGCTCTGCTGGCGGGCGGCTGCAGGCTTATCCCCTCATGGGCTCCGGGCAAACCAACCAGGCCAAAACAAAGAACGAAAAACAACCAAACGGACGAGAAAGGAAGCAAAACGGCGCGGCCACCGCTCGTGCGCCGCCCGTGGCTGACCCGCCTTCCCGGCCAAGTCCAGCTCACGGCGCGACCACCTCTCGTGCACCGCCCGTCGCTGACCTGCCTTCTCGGCCAGGTGCAGCTCCTCAGCGTCCCAGCTGAGGATTGCTTCCTTCCCCTCCCTGGTCATCTTCCGCTCCCCATTCTCGGCCCGGAGGATCCGCCCGAAGCCCTGTCGGGAACACCTCAGCCGCCCCTCCTCCAGTGTGCTTCCTGGCTGGCCCTCCTGTGCCTCTTTGCTGTGCCGGAGGAGCCCCACGTTGGGCGCCACTGTGGCAAACACGCCTGCCACAGGCCACCGAAGTGGCTTTCCTTGGGGCCCTCCAGCACAGAGACACAGGGAGATGATGTTCAGACAGTCTACATTTATTCCACGAGGGTTTGGCAAGATGGTAAAGCCAAATGAGCAGATGTTAACCCTGTCATGACGGAAGCTGCCTGGTGTGGGTGGGGATGGCAGATTTAACCTGTGCGCAGTGATTACCTCACTACGCACAGGTGCAGCCACTCCTGTTCCTGGGTCCAATTAGCCTGGCCAATTATCTAATTCTTCACCAATTATCCAATTGGCCAGGTCTAATTAGCTTGACCCAGGGCAGGTGTGGCTGCTTAAACCAGCCATCCCCACACCACAGCTCTGTTACTATAACATAAATCCTTTTAATTTGTCAGGTTAAGAAACCCACATTACTCTATTTATCAATGATCAAACTATTCAAAGAAAAATATTAAAACACAAGTTAAGACATTAACTTTCTTCAAAAAAATTTTGTCACAGTCGAGAGGGTCAGAATAACGTACAACCAACTATAGTGAGCTACTAAGAACATGTGTGACAGATGTAGCATTTTACAAAAACAAATGGCTGCACACAGCCTTGCAGGAGTAAACATTTGTCTGCATAAACCTGTAAACAACAAATACATTACTACACAAAAAGCAGTATATGTAATAAACTCAAAATAATAAAATAGGGTTGTCTCTATGAGTTGAAAATGATGAGGATATGCTGCCTGTCCTTGAACACACCAAGTGGATCCCCTCCACCATCCTCATCCATTGATCATGTTCTGAAAACAACAAACACAAAACAAAATGCAAGAACAATCACTAAATTGCACTCAGTTTAACTATTCTTATTTTTGCTTGAAATACATTTTATCATATTTTAATTAGGTTTTTAAAAATACTTACCTATGTGTTTTCTGGCCAGATGTCTGACACCTTTTTCCTTTGGCCAGTGTGTCAATGTCTGGTTTTAGCTCTTGTGCTGTGGCAATCCGTAAAACAGCGTGGAGGTTGTCATCAGTGATGCGTGATCTGTGCTTGGTTTTGTTTAGATTCATTATTGAAAACATCTGTTCGCACAGATAGGTGCTCCCAAACATAGACAGAACACGGGCAGCATGAAGTCGAAGCTGTGGCATCACACCAGGGGGCAGTAGACGGTAAAAGTCCTCGATTGCAGCATCCTGGAACTTTGCTCTCAGGCCACTGTCGCTTTGAAGCTCGATTAACTCCAGCTGAAGGTGATGGGGTGCACTGCTGACATCGGTGGTGAAAGGACTGGCAAAGATGGCAAAGCCCGAGTGCTGTGCTTTGAAGTCAGAGAAGCGCCGATCAAACTCATTCATTAACCGGCTCAGTTTGGTAGCCAACCGGGCACATGAAAAAGCATCGGGAACTGAGGCTGAGATGCTCTGACAAACAGAAAAGTGGGCAAGATTGTCCTGTTCCACTTGACACTTCCATAGGTCAAGTTTACGCTGGAAACATGTGATCATGTCGGACATCTGCGTGATGACTTGTTTGCGTCCCTGCAGCTTCTGATTCAGTTGGGCGAGATGCTCAGTTATGTCACATAACATAGCAAAATCACGCAGCCAGTTTGGATCTGACAGTTCGGACAAGGGTTTTCCTTTACTCTGCATGAAAAGAGCAATATCTTCCCTAAGCTCAAAAAATCGTTTGAGGATTTTGCTCCTACTCAGCCACCTCACTTCTGTATGGTACGGCACGTCTCCGTACTCCGAGCCCATCTCCTGCAAGAACAGCTGGAACTGGCGGTGATTCAGGCCACGCGCCCAAATGAAGTTCACTGTTTTCATGACCGTGGTCATTATATCATCCATCCCCAGCACCTTTCCACGCAATGATACGTTATCAGAGGTGTGTGACAGTTACTTTTTTGCATTTTCTCCTTCATTAGTCCAACCAAGCCCGCTTTTCCTCTACACATTGCAGGTGCACCATCTGTAGTTAATCCCACCAACTTTTCCCAGGGCAATCCAGTTTTACTTACGGACTTCTCCACCGCATCATAAATGTCCTGTCTCGTTGTGGTCCCATGCATGGCAGCTACATCCAAGAGCTCCTCGGTGACAGAGAGGTCCGACTTCACGCCTCTAATAAAAATGGATAGCTGTGCCGTATCCGTGTTGTCTGTGCTTTCATCAACAGCTAATGAAAAAGCTGTGTAACTGCGTGACTCTTCGGCCAGCTGTGTTGACAGGTTTGCTGCTAGCTCCTTGACTCGGTCCGCGATGGTGTTTCTTGACAAACTGACATTTTTAAAAGTCTGTATCTGGTCGGGGCACACCTGCTCACACACCTTCAGCATGCACTGCTTCAAAAACGCACCCTCTGAAAAAGACTTTGAAGCGCGGACGATTTCTTCAGCCACCATAAAGCTAGCTTTCACTGCTGCATCATTTTTGGTTGTGGCTTTGGTGAACACATTCTGCTGCGATCGCAGTTTGCCTTTTAGTTCTTTGAAAATTTGTTGTTTTTCTTGAAGGCTAACTTTGGCATACTTGGCTCCGTGTTTGGTGTCAAAGTGGCGATGTAGATTGTACTCTTTGACGACCGACACCGCCTCATAACACAAAAGACATACCGGTTTTTCTCCTTGAAGCAAAAACATGTATTCGCCTTCCCATCTTTCTTGAAACTGCCTTCCATCTGCATCAATCTTTCTCTTCCTGGACATTTCGGGATCATTTGTGGATATTCTCAATTTCACTTGTAGCATTAATTAAACACTGGATACACCTGCGATCTAGTGGCGGGATGCCGTCACTTCGCGGGTAACAATCACCATGCATTGTGGGAAATGTAGTTTATGGTCAATGCACGCTTTAAAGCAGCATAGACCTATTTTAAGACCAATTAAGCACTCGCGGGCCACATAAAATGCCGTGGCGGGCCACATCTGGCCCGCGGGCCTTGAGTTTGACACATGTGCTCTAAAGCATTTTGCAGTTTTTGAGTTTTTCTTGTAGTAAAATGTGTAATAATGCCTTCAATGCAATTACATTTTTTTATAATTGGTTAAAAACAGAAATCCAGTTTGATGTCCTCTTTAAAATCGAAAGGTTCAGCAAATACAGCATTTGCAGCAATGGCGTGCTAACGCTAGTTCTGCTGCAGCTGCAGTGATATTTGGCTTTAGATGAAAGCAGTGCTGAGCATTTTTTTACTTAAGAGAGGTGACTGGTCAGTAACGTTAATCCAGCGACACTGAAGTGGACACTGATAAGGAACTTCTGTAGTTGTTTGCAAAACATAAGGAAAATGAAGGTGATGTTTGTGATAGTTAATACCTCCTCGTTAACTAATAAAATTGGGCCTCATTCACCAACCGTTCTTAAGAAGAGTTTTTTTCCTAAAACCCACTTACGCAGTTTTCACAAAGATTCTGACATTCACCAATGTTTTATTTGGGATTTGTTCATAGGTAAGAACAGAATCTACGCATACTCAAGAGCACACTTACGCACATTTGAATGCTGACATGTTTGTGCAAAATAATTGGCTATTGCGTTTTCTTCAATTCTACAGTTGTATAATATTATAGGATTTAAATTACAATAACATTTTTACCATTTATTATATTTTTTAATAATTATTTAAATTATTTTACAAAGCATTAAGGTGCCGGATTTCGCCTCAGAGGGTGGTTGCCTCAGCGGGAGTTAATCTGTAAATAAATGATAAAAATCAAACTATTGTAGTGACCTTTTATTTTAGGGGGTTTCAGTTATGCAATGTTTGGTCTATACTGCAAAAGCAAATGTTTAGATTTTGAATACAAACTAAGCACTTAGATAACACTTTTTAAACACATGGACATGTTGAAGAAGAGAACACTTATTCAGAAGCGTCACTAGGGGGGTGCGAGGGGTGTGGACCGCACCGGGTGACACCATCAGAGGGGGATGACACCAAAATGACTGGCAATAAATTTTTTGTGCAGTGTTTTGAGCAGCGATGGGTTGAAACAGCTAGTTTCTCCAATGCAGTTTACTGCCAGTTGATTTAATTAGCGGTATTAATGTGACGAGAAGCGCTTTGTCGTTTGAATGCATAACACACAATTCCTTGCGCCCACTCCCACCAGCATTTTTTTTTTTGCCGCAGATTTGACATCAAACCATTTTTTTTAACCTCATCAGTTGTGCGCCCTTCTCCGGATACAGCGTTCACTGAACGAGTAATAGCATTCCATGCATCTTTTTTTTGTGTGTTATTTTATATCCACTACTGACGCTACTAAATATGACAGGTCTTTTGCTGTTCACTTCCTGCAGAAGTACCTCCACTTCAGAACGACTGAAGTTTTTCTTACGTTTGAAGTCCAGTGCTCCACCGTCTTTAGATTTTCGTTTGGGCATTCTTGACTTCTCTCTCAACTTTTCTTTTCAATTTCTGTGTGTGATTTCTGTGTATGCACATGGCCCTGCAGTCTCATGCCCTTTTCTGGGGATTGGCGGGGAGTTTACGTATGCTAATTAGGAACAACTGGCATGCGCTTTCAGTTTATGAGGACAATGGGATTCATGATTATCAGAACACGGGTGCCAACAATTCTGCGGTTTAAGAACATGTCATGAATCTGACGTAGACTTTTCTTAGGACCTTTCTCAAGAACAAATTTAAGAAAAAATTTAAGAAGATATTGGTGAATGAGGCCCGTTGTTTTTGTGTAATTTTTTAGGAGTTGGGCGAACTTTTATTCAAGCAAACTTAATAATATTGGCCAAGTCTGACAGAATAACTTAAAATATAAGACAGTTTCCTGAGTTTTTGCCATTTTCTTCACACCCCCACTAACAGGCAAGGTGTTGATATCTATAATTGTGTATGTGTCTGTTTGTCCTCTGGCCCTCTATTTAGCTACTGAATGATGGAGGAGGGGAGGAGGGATATTATTCTCTGATAAAAATTTTTTAAAATTATTTTCCATTCATCTTGTTATAAGTTTTCAATCCCAACATTTTAACAAGATATTCATTTTTCTTAATTTGAGAAAGACATACGCTGCATACCTGATGTGCGTTCAAGATGACAAACGTTCATGGCGAACTAAGTTTGCGGCCAACAGTTACCACTGAACGATTGTAAATGATCATTCCATTTAGTTCGCCACCAACATATTTTTAAATAAAAATGGATGCGGCTAAACGTAAAAAAGCAACTTGGTCAACATTAACAGAAGTCAAAAAAGCTATCTAGATTAGGTCTAACAATGCTACCCAGCTGATGTTCTGCTTACATGGGATTTTTTTTAAAAAAAGGTCAGAACAAATATTTCCTTGATCAAAATCAATTATAACAGCCAAATGATTGTCAACTTATTTGTTCTTTCAGTGTCTGTCCTATCAGCAGCCATTTTTGTTCGTGGTGCACTACCTTCTCACACTGTTAGTTAACATTAGCTAACGTTCATGGCGAACATAAAAAAGTTATGTTTCAATATGTTCATGAATGGTCGCCGTCTTGAACGGGCTTCTATATATTGCCTATATTTCTTTAAGTAATAGATAACCTAATATCACACTCTTCATCAATTTCTTTGATGACAGGCTGATTTACACCTCCCATTGCTCATTTGCAAAACAAAAAGAGGCTGTGTGGTGCAGGATGAATGGAGATCTCCAAATGAAATGTAGTTTTGATCATTTCACTTGCTTTATTGAAAATTTTGGAGCAAACAGAACATTTAAGAAATAGATTCTGTGGGTTTTTACACCTTACCGTCCAAAATTACCACATTGATTTCAGCACCCACCATGACCTAACATTATATATATCATGAAACCATATGCTGCAAAACTATTTTCTTGAAATAAAGGACACACTTGAGTCAATTCCAACAATTGTATTTCTAAGCATATTACCACCACACTGAGAAAAGTTCAAAAATGTGCAAAACAGGACAAAACACAAAATTGAAAAAATAGTTAAAAGCAATACAAATCATTCAGTCATAAAGAGCAGGGACCACATACAAATCTGTTACATTTCAGCAGTTGTCATGTAGTCTATTTAGTTCATTCAAAGTCAAAATTTCAATACAAAAACTATGAAAATATGTTGGAGCCGTTACCTCCGTGGAGTTCTAAACCAACTAAATCAACTACAATGCCCACATTCATTCACCCCCACGCTGAAATATTTATCAAAGCCATCACATGACTGCACGGCAATTAATTTTGTGTGATTATACATGTGTAACAATTTATGCAATTTATATCAAAGTGACGATAATTCAATTGCTCAATGTGCCAGAGAAGAGAGCGACACATTCATACCTGGCTGAGTGCCAAATCCTGCTGCCTATTCTCTGGTGGGGGATTTTTGTTAACAAAATGGCGCAAGCTGCCCATATTTCTTTACTGATTTGAGTAAATGCAGTTATCTTAAGCCCAAATATTTGTAAAATATAGGAATATAGGAAGGAGGGTAGCTATCGCATTTACAGTGTTGGAGTAATTTGCAAGTTTAAACACCCAATGGCATTGCCTTTGGCCTTTCTAGCATTGAAGCATTTTCTATCTGACTGTAGGGGAGACTGGGGTCAGTTGTGAGACCGCTTGCTCAAGAATGACTTGATACTGTCTATTAACTTTTGGTGATGATTTATTTCAATCTCTAACCAGAAAGGTGCATTTTTACTTTGAACAAAATGAGTTAAAAAGAACAACTGCTCTTTGGGGTCACTTGTGCCCATAGGTGAGGTCAGTTGTGCCCCTTACCTTTACCTTACACACAATAAGACACATTTTCTTACACCTCTGATAGTAAAATTTTGAATACAAAATCTAAATCTAACAACTAATGTTTATTCAAAATATCATGGTGTCAGGTTTTTTTGTCAGTATACATTGTCGCCGGTCTCTCTCAAAGATGCCTCAAAAAAAAAAAATTTCCACACATCAATATATCAAAAAATAATTGTTTATTTTAATAGTTCAATAATTGTTTATTACATTACATTACAGGCATTTAGCAGACGCTCTTATCCAGAGCGACTTACACAACTTTTACATAGCATTTACATTGTATCCATTTTTGTTTATTTCACCTATTCAATAAATGAGGAACCTAAATGCTAACAGGAGAGACACGACTACGAGCAATTAATCTTGAATAAATTCAAAATGAAAAACAATTTTAATGTAGGCTATACTTATTGCAGACATAGCGGGGGGTCAGTATATCGTAACAGTTTTTGGATTTTGCTCATTTAAAATATTTAAAATATTTAGCCTAGCACAATGAAATTTTACAGACAGACCTGACATGTCAGTAGTCATTACCCGTTTCAGTTGCGTTCAAAACTTAATAAAGTTGGATAAATTATGCTGGAGTTTAACTAACATTACTGAAAATTATTGTACATCAAAATTAAGAAATGTTTATTGCTCTACGTCATTGCAAAAGTGTCACGGGTTGGACAACCTTTTAACCACCAGAGGGTGCCAAAGACTCTTTGTTGTTCTGGACACTGGTTAGCCTCCCTTGTTATGTTGACCCAGCCCTCTTGTTAACTTGCCCACCTGTACCTCATTGTCTCTGTCATGTGCCTTGTTTGCTTGTTTTCTCAGTGTATTTAAGCCCGGTCCTCTCTCTATGTCTTTGCTAAGTCTTCGTGATTCATTGACGTTTCTCAAGCTCAAGCCACTTTTTTTTGACCCCGCTGAATAGTTTGCCTGATTCGACCTGGACTGTTATCGGTAATCTCTTTTGGATTTTCCCTTGCTGGTGTGTTTGCTTGTTTCACGGACTGATCCGTTGCATTTGACTTTGGCTCTGTTTTTTGAATTCTGATTTTCGGATTACGTATTGGACTTGTTCTGCCTGCTTGTAACTTTTTCCCTGCTTAGGAGTGTTGTCTTTTTGTCTAGTTTTGAGTTTTTGAATTTGTGTTTTTTTTTTTTTTGGTTGTGGAATAAAACCAACTGAACTCCTGCTTGTGTTGCTCTGCACTTGAGTCACCTCCAGTCTCTGGTAGCGCAGTGGACTAGGTGTTTGATTGCCACACACAGGACCCGGGTTCAAGCCCCCGGTTTGACAATGAGGTATATATCTCATTGACAACAAAATTAAATGGTTTGTTGCCAATGAGAACAACCTCTTGTTGCTATGATGTAGAGCAATAAACATAATCCATAGGCTATGTAACATTAAATAAATGAAAAGTTAAATTAATTTGGGCATAGCCTTTTTATGCATTAATGCAAACACAAAACCAAGTAGCAAAAGCAAATAGCCTGTTATACAGACATACTGGTGTGTGCTTAATATAAATGCATGTGACCAGCTGGATGTTTCTTTTCCATTACTCATTTGTTGTAGAGGACTGAATTGCATGTTATATGATGCACTACATTTATACTAACTCTCATTATTAGTCTATAGTCATATTATGACATTAGCCTATAGACTGTGCTTAAAACTATCTATTAAGTTTTACAGACTTGCCACATAGTTCTATGAATAACCATTTATAAACATAAATTTCACTCAAATACACAGAAAAATGTTATGGGTAACAAGCATAGTCTGTTCCTATTTACAGCTCATCACTAAAATGTATTTTCCTCTCCTTTCTCATTAAAATAAGAGCAGTGGTAATTTGACTGCAAGCAGCTGTTCTAGTTTGTTTGTCCGTCTTGCGGTTGAAGTGTTAACAGTCTGATGGTTGTGGTTTCTCATGGTGGTGGTTGTATGAACAATAAGAAAAACAAAATAAATATACGCAAATTTGCCTCTGCCAGGAAGATCTCCCACGGCGGCAGTGCCAAATGAAACCCTAACCCACTGTATATGGCCACACCTGAACCATGCCCAATTATGCTCCATATAAATGCTGTGATGAGCACATTTCTTCTTGGGCAATGCTAGAAAATACTTTTTGAGTACTCCCACAAATTTGTGAATTTTTGGAAATTTTGTAGCCTGAATACCACTCGTCGGTGCAGCAGTGTGAATGTTCAATGCACTGCATTTGGTATCAAAGGCTTTTGGCATCAATCATTGTATACTTACAACATGTAACTTGCATTAAGCAGTTACATTGATGAGTTCAATCAGTAGTGTTTGACTGTATCTGCAACTGAATGAGCTGCAGGGGGGATATACTAGGCTGGGAAAAATGCCTTACCACCCCAGTTGCCACCCCAATTGTTGTTAAGATATAAATCGTATATCTTCTGTGGGACTCAAAATCGGTGCCTGAGAGTAATTAGTTCAGCGTGAAGAAATTTTAGTCCAAAATAATTTGGGGAAATTAGCTTTTTGGCACCAGAGGCCTACTAAACGGCAATATGACAAGTAAGCACTGGAGTTTATAAGCTTCACAGAGAATGGCAATCCCTGGTCCCTTGCATTTGATGCATTTGCCTCTGCGGGAGAGGTTCTGCCAGCCAGAGAGAAATGATTGCGGGTTTCTGACAGTAGGGGGCAGCAGAGTGTAATTTATCGTCATAAGGACTGCTTTCCACCATTCTGCATTGTACTTGGCGTCATGCCTCGTTGCATTTCGGGGTGATTCGCTTTACTTTTACCGGGTGCGCGTCCATTCATACTACAATTGAAGATCCACGTCGGTCTGGTGTTCCACGCATGCGCATTTCCTGATCTACACTCCATTCCAGTTCCATTACCACAGAGTAAATGCGATGCTAAGACAATTTTCGGTTACGCTGACTTATAAAATGCTATTCCAAAAGCAAAATTAGACATCACCGTAAACAGCAGGTGTGGTATTACACACAGCTATTTTTGGAGGTACTCAGGCATCACAAATACGCGTGTATTTCACAAACGGATTGTCCAAGACAATATAGGGCTATAACCACTCAGTCTAAAAAGGGACATCTCTACGCGTAAAACCAATGGGAAGGTTGTATATTTATTCAATATTTAGTCCCAGATATTGACTGTAGAATGACATGGTATCATTTTTTAAAACTTTGTCTCGTTTATTTCGTTATTCAGTGAGCAGCGTTTTCACTGCCATATTGGCATATCTTAGGGCTATTGTCGGGAATACGATTTTTGAGTGCTGAAGGAATATTTTTATGAATGCCCAGATAGACAATATAAATGTGGGTCACGGAGGATCTCCTTGCACAACCTCTCTTCCTTCTTCTTCTTCCTGTCAGTTTTTCGGCAGTGTAGACGCAACTAGGCATATTACTGCCCTCCGCAGGATAGAAATTTAGCAATTGCAGCTCATACTCTCATATACAGCCCTGAATCATGCAGGAACTGTAAAACTGTATTGGTGATCAGCTGGTGGTTCTCGCTTTGGCTAAAAAAAGATTTAATGGAGAATGCAACTACTCCTAGGTCTGACAATCTCTTATAGAAAGTTTCCCTCTCTGCTTTATACTTGCCACACTCCAGGAGAGCATGCTTGACTGTTTCTGGGTTTCCACACTCACATAGTCCTGTTGGATGTTTTCCTACAATGTGCAAGTAATGATTTAACCCACAGTGTCCAAGCCTCAGTCTGCTAATTTTAACTGAATCTCTTCGGGTTCCAGACCAACAACTGGGTTTTTTAATCTGAGGATGAAAATAAAAATAGTGTCTTCCTTTAGTCTCCTTTTCCCATAATCCCTGCCATTCTCTTTCAACACCCTCCTTGATTTTTCCTCTAAGTTCCACCCTTCCCAGGGATATATTTACATCTATTTCTCCTTTCTTAAGAGTTGCCTATGCTATAGTGTCAGCTATTTCATTTCCCTCAACTCCAATATGCCCAGGAACCCAGCAGAACTTGACTTCGCAACCAGATTTCCCAATTCTCAACAAAACAGATAAGATCTCATTAATAAGGTCAGGCCGAGCTTTTGATTTAAGTCATCTTATAGCCATCAGAGTAGCTGCTGAGTCAGAACAAATGAGGACTTTCTTTGGTCTTACGTCCTCTGTCCACCACAAAGCCCAAATAATTGCCAGTAGTTCTGTTGTGAAGACAGAACTTCCATTAGTGACACGCCGCTCAATCCTAAGACCAAACTGAGCCAAATACAGTCCAAATCCTGCTTTCCCACTCTCTGGGTCCCTAGAACCATCTGTAAAAACTTTCAAATAAGATTCCATTTCTCTGTTAAGGTAATGTTCTATTTTTGAAACTATCACACTACTGTCCTTTTCTTGTAAAAAAAGTGAGGTCAATGTCCAGCTCTTGCATTAACCAAAAAGGTACAGGTAACCAGCCCGTATGATTTGCTATGCTTTCCTGCTCCATTCTCAATTTACTGGCCCACTGATTTACACTGTCAAAAAATGGTTTCCTTTTAGTCTTGCCACCCGGATCCCATGACCTTTGTAAAAGACACCTGGCTAGGAGTGTTTGATTAGCTCCACTTAGTTTTACCCAGTACTACAGCCCCAACATAATACGCCTTAAGTATAAGGGCATTTCTCTCATTTCAATAAGCAGTGCAGGAATTGGGGAAGTTTTAAAAGCCCCACAGCGGAGTCTAAATGCCTTTCTCTGTAGAATGTCTAATTTCCCAAGCACCAACTTGGCAGCTGAGCCATAAACAAAACACCCATAGTCAAGTACAGATCTTATCATTACCTGGTAGCCTATATTAAATGCATAGTCTCTCTCTCTGCCCCCCAGTCACATCCAGCCAGACTTCCCATGACATTTAACACTTTTTCGCCTTTAGCTAGTGCTCTTGCTGTATGAACAGCCCAAGTCATTCGTTCTTCAAACCAAATTCCCAGAAATTTGAAGTCTTTCACTCTCTAGGTTAGGTAACTTTCTTCTAAAACCAAATATCATAAATTTTGACTTTGCAGCTGAGATTTTAAAGCCCCATTTGTCTACCCATTCTTCTACAGAAACTAGTCCCTCCTTCCACAAGGAATCAATATCCAAAAATACACTTACCACTATTTCTTTACTATCAAATGCCTTTTTAATATCTTGGTCTAAAACTGTGATTGACTCCATTGTTGACCTACCATTTCTGAAGCCGTTTTGGAAATTGGCAAAAAGTCCCTTACTTTCTAAAAAATAAACAAGCCTATTGGTAATCATCCTTTCCACGATTTTACAAAGCACTGATGTTAATGCTATAGGCCGATATGACACTGGGGTCAGATGCATCTTTACCTGGTTTCAAGATAGGGACTATGACTGCATGTTCCCATTCCTTAGGTAGACAACCCTCTGCCCACACCGAGTTAAACAAAGCTAGAATTTCTTCAAGAACTAACTCATCCAAATGTTTGAATAATTCATAAGACAGCCCGTCTCTCCCAGGAGTAGTGTTTGCACCAGAATAAATGGCATCCCTCACTTCTTTCATAGTAAAAAACAAATTTATTGGATTGTCATTTTCTGAACTCCTATCGAGCTTCCACTGATTAGCTAACATCAGATTGCTCCTCTTCATCCCTCTCTCAACTCCCAAATTCCCAGATCTATGCACTGCTTGAAAGACATCAACAAACATGTCAGCTTTTCCTTTGTCAGATACTGCTTCCACCTCGCCATTCTGTAAAACCGGAATTGGTCTTCTTTTATACAATCCTGACATTCTGTGTACCGCTGCCCACAGGTGCCTTACAGGAGTCTCAGGGCCTAGTGTTCCACAATATCTTCTTCAACTATTTCTTTTTGCATTTTTAATTACTCTTTTTGTTACTGCCCTTAATCTCTTATATTCCACTGCATAACACAGCATTGGATGTTTCCATATATATATATGTGGCTGGATATTTCACTAGAATGGCAAGGAGAATAGGACAGTATTAACACTTGTTTGTAAAGGTGAAAACATCACACACAGAATAACATGGCTGGGGTATAAGCATGCAGTACATAGGGCGGATTTCATTCAATTAAATCCCAGTTGCTTTCTGATAGCATGATGTATATAATGCGCTCCCTCCACTCTTCAGATATGGTGTCACTTATATCAAATAAGCGTCATAGAAAATGTGGCTGGGGTTTGAACATGCAGTACATAGGCAAATTTCATTCATTAAATCCAAATTGCTTTCTGATAGCATAAAATATATAATGCGCTGCTGCCTCCCCTGGACATGTTGTCTCAATGATATGGGGGTGTTTTGAATACCTTGGACCCTCCACTCTTCAGATATGGTGTCACTTATATCAAATAAGTGTCATAGAAAATGTGGCTGGGGTTTGAACATGCAGTACATAGGCGAATTTCATTCAATTAAATCCAAATTGCTTTCTGATAGCATAACATATATAATGCGCTATAAACCCCAGCCACATTTTCTATGACGCTTATTTGATATAAGTGACACCATATCTGAAGAGTGGTCCAAGGTTTTCAAAATACCCCCATATCATTGAGACAACATGTCCAGGGGAGGTAGCAGAGCCTGATGTACACGATCCATTGACCTATACTAGCAGTAGAGAGGAATACACTGTTTAGTTTTCCACATTTTCTATCAAATTTTCTGTCATGTTTATTTGATATCTTTGTCATCATATCAATTTAGTGAAGGGCTGTATGCAGTAAATGTGCATTGTTAATTCAAGTCTTGACAGATAACTTTTGGTCTGACTGTGGAATGTGGGTCCAAATGTTATCTATTTAGAGTTGAATTAGCACTGGACATTTAATTGTGTACTAACAAACCCATGCCACATAGTTTATCCTATAACAATTAGCCAGGAAGCTATCATCTAGAGTTGTTAGAACACCTCAGTGGTAACATGACCTATCAATTATGACAAATATGATGGAATCAGTTTTATATTCTCCTAAAAAAACCAAGATCATGGTATTTCATATTTAGACTTACTGCACTTCCAAGAATCAACATGGCAGAAATAAATTTAAAAAAAGCTTTATAAAAATACACTGCCTTTTTAATTGGAATTATAATTATAACGGAGTATTTTTACATGTCAAAACGTCGCTAGTTTCGAAAATAAACTTTGAGATACGCGTTTCTCGCTTTCGCGCAGGCAGACTTTTATTTTGAACAATTTCCGACGAATCTGCCGTCTTACTGTCGCTCATTGTCGCTCATTTCACGGTACTTCCCCAAATGATTTAGAATTAGCTATCATAGCAATCTGACTGACATAAAAACTCACCTAAATAAAATCGAAAGTAAACATCAGTAGATTAGTGTTGTTATTATTAGGCAATCAGGTACTTACTTTGAATGACACTGTATATGCTCCAATATGTAGTCCCTCCAGGAAATCGAGATCTTGATATTGCAATAATTAATGCAAATTCAACCAAACTCCGCAATATAGGGACCAAATATGCTCCCACAGGATAAACGAACACAACAGGGTTGTATTAACTGGGAGGTAGCTACAAATCGCTGGTTGATTTTAAAAGTTAATTAGATTGAATGTAACATTATGTAGAGCAGAATCTGGAAGGTAACAGACATGGAGATAACAGACCTGCTTCAACTAATCAAGAGATAGCTGAATGGTGTAGTCATTGAATCAAGTGTTAGTTCTGGATTGGAACAAAAACAATCTATGAGGGGGTATTCTAGGACTGGAGCTGAATACCACTCCAGTAATTGATTTAAATATTTTTATTACATCATAGTAAATTAATTAAACAACTTTCCCATGTCTGAATATTTTGCATTATTTGCTGTTGGAAAAAAACCCCAATAAGTGTTACAGTACACTCTGGTTTGTTTGATAACTTTAATAAATAACATTCTTTATTTCAAATGTGTAATAATGAGGTTCAAATTTACATTAGATGTCAAGTCAAAGCACAGTAGAAAGAGAATAGACCTTAAATTGACATTTACATTTTAGTCATTTAGCTGACGCTGTTAAGCGACTTCCAACAAGTATGTGCAGCCAAGATAATATCAATAGCATAGCTAAATGTACTGCACAGTGGGCTCAGCACTGGCAGACAACTGTAGCTGTGTCACATTGAGATTGTACTGCACAGTGGGCTCAGCACTGGCAGACAACTGTAGCTGTGTCACATTGAGATTGTACTGCACAGTGGGCCCAGCACTGGCATACAACTGTAGCTGTGTAACATTGAGATTGTACTGCACAGTGGGCCTAGCACTGGCAGACAACTGTAGCTGTGTCACATTGAGATTATACTGCACAGTGGGCTCAGCACTGGCAGACAACTGTAGCTATGTCACATTGAGATTGTACTGCACAGTGGGCTCAGTACTTGCAGACAACTGTAGCTGTGTCACATTGAGATTGTACTGCACAGTGGGCCCAGCACTGGCAGACAATAGTAGCTGTGTCACATTGAGGCTGCACTGCACAGTGGGCTCAGCACTGGCAGACAACGTTACAGTGCACCTCACTGACTGAATTGTGACACATAGGTAGCTATAGCATCAGCCTTTACTGGTCTTTCATACAGTGCATTCAGGTTCTCTGGAACTGGCATCTGGCTCATCTCGGCTGTGTACGGCCCAGGATTTTGGAATACCTCAAGGAATAGCAGTGTCATCAGTGCGTCTCGATAGTCTGAAAGGCACAATGACATGAAAGGAAAAACCAAAAATTTTGTTGGTTTAACTGTTTGTTTAACTATTGCTTCAAACATGTTCAGAGTGTGATGTGTGTATGTTTGTTCTACAAGTTAAGTTTAAAGGAGTACCATGGTGATTTTCACACTTTCTTGGTTTTATGTGCTATTTGCACAAGAGGCATTGAAGAAACACAATGAGTAAAGTATTAACCTCTTAAGGCACAAGCCAAATTTTGCCAATCCTTGCCCATTTAGGGGGTACCCTATTTAAAGCTTTATAACTCCAGACGTGAACACCACAGAGACTTGAAAAATGGCTTAAATGAAGCAAGACATTTGTACAATTTACAATACTAACACAGATTAGTTTATATTCATAATTTTGGAAGAAATAAAGTGCCACAAATGCAATTGTTTTGACAAAAAATCCAAAATAAATTTGCACTTTTTAAGTTCGCAATGAAATACTGCGAGATTGAATATATGCAGGAGGTTAAACTATACATGTGCTAGGTCAAAAACTTCTTGACCACAAGTTCATAAAATCTAAGGGTGGATATGTAGAACTACTATAGATGTATGAAGCAAAAACTAAGCAGTGTACCCAGCATCTCCAAATCTATCCAAAATGTCTAAATTATGCATTGCTGTAAATCATAACATATCCATGTATTTCACTATAAATCAACTGTTTTGACTCAAGAAAATCACTGTTGCATAATTTTCAAATGGGAATTACAAGCTTTCAGTCAGTACAGTGGTCTAAAATAGCTAGGTGTCCAGAAACATATCCAAAATCTCTCCAAAATTGAATAAAATGCTTTTTGTCCATTATAAAGCATATAAATGAGCCCCTTATGAGGGTTTAAGATGAAACATTTCTATCAGATTAAAAAAATAATGCAAAAACATTGTCACACAATGCGGTACAGTACCTAAATGTGTAATAATTAACTCGTGTGTATTTCTATACTCTGTACTCTCGTATGTTTTCTTGTATGGGGATGAGACAACATGAAAACAATTTTCACCCGTCCACCACGTTTTGGCAATGTTCCAGCTCTGACGTCATCACTGTTGCATGCTTCACAAAAACTATTACACTTCCGTCTAACGCTTACATTACAGTGTGAAATATTTACATTATATAACACCACTAACCTATTTAAAGATACTCAATTTCAAAAATAACGTATATAACCGAAATATTTTGAATGGTAATACTTACATAGCAATGATGAAATCTCCTCTATGTTCAGTAGATAGAGACAGAGACAGTATCAATGATATTGTTCTATTCGCTTCTGTTTTGCTCCAGAAAACGATGTCAGCTAGGTCTATCAGCAAACATATGGCTTAGCTATGTTCAGAAGTCCTCAATAATAATAGTATTTTCCAAGAAATTACGAAATATCCTTGAAAACGTTTCGTTAGGTGCATCGTATTTGTCTGCTAACAGGGTGAATGCGTAAGTGAATATGATGCTAAGAATATTTTCTGTTACGCTGACCTATAAAACGCTATTCCAAAAGCAGAATTAGACATGTTATACATCGTTAGAAAGCTTATACTCTCGCCTACTGAATAAATGAATTGTCAATCAAGTCAGACTGTACTAAAAAGGGCGACGACGCCGTAAGCAACAAGTGTGGTATTACGCACAGCTATTTATGAAGATAGCCGACCCAGGCGTGAGAGATGCACGTATTTTTCACAAACGGATTGTCCAAGACAATATATGACCACTCATTCGCAAAAGGGACATCTCTACGTGTAAAATCGATGGTAAAATTGTATATTTATTAAATGCGTAGTCCCAGATATTGACTGTATAATGACATGGTATAATGTAAAAAAAAAACGTTGTCTCGTTTATTTCGTTATTCAGTGAGCAGCGTATTCACTGCTGTATTGGCATATTTTAGGGCTAATGTCTGGTTTATCTTGTTGCTACGGAATATCACATTACATTACATTACAGACATTTGGCAGACGCTCTTATCCAGAGCGACGTACAACAAAGTGTATAACCATAACCAGGAACAAGTGTGTCGAAAAACCTAGAGGGCAGTAGTCTACCGTTCCAAGTGCAGGGAACAACTGCATAGTTCAACTTGGACCCTGTAGGTTAAACTGATTAACACTAACACAAACAAGAACAGCAACAATGCAGTCTATGCAAAAATACAAGCAATAGTTAAGACGAGTGCATTAACTAAGTCGCCTACAAAACAGCTAACTAGTTACAACCCTAACCTTACAGTCAATTTAGAGATTAAACTGAGAATACGATTTCTCTCAGCATAATGACGGATTTAAAGACTAAACGAACTCACCCGATATTGTCTTCAAATGGATCCATGCCAAAGAAAAGTAATGATTCATCCTCTCAAAGCTCTTACTAATAAACGTTTAGTAGCAAAAAACGAAAGATCAACTCGCCATCCCTGCTTCCTACGCTCAGAGCACCGTATTATTTATTTAGACACTGGCAGAGGACAGCATAAATTGCGTCTTTTGTTTATATTCAATATTAGTAATTGCAGCAAGAAACTGCAGCTGTAGACACAAGATAGTGTGTTATGTTATGGTAGCAATGGAACGAAGCGGACTATGCATGTATTGCCATCAGTGTTTTATTATACCAGCGTGTTTTCGTGCGTGTGCACAGAAACTCAAAACCTACCAATAAAATGGTTTAGCTATTTCTCAGCATAATGACAGATTGAAAGAGTAAACAAACTCACCGATACTGTCTTCAAATGGATCCATGCTCAAGAAAAGTAATTATTCATCCTCTCAAAAAGCTTTTACTAACAAACTTCTGGTAGCCTAGCATGCACTCTGGCTGGCACTGTCTTCCATTGCTTCCCTGACGTTCAGATCGTCCCCTCACTGATAAAAACTAGACCCTACGGTGTCGGATTACTAGTGTCGCCATGGATGTCTCTTGCCATAAAGAAGTTTACTAGATGTCGTAACACTTAGATTTGGAGATCCAGCTCTTCCGCACCCCAACTCATAAAAAAGTCCAAATGGCGGGCAAACAATATGGCGGACATAGGTGCTCCCAATGGAAAAGTTGTAGAGCACGTTCAGATGCATAGTTCGATGAAGTTTTGTGTTGATCTAACGTATGGTGTGGGAGTTATGGCCTTTTACACATGACCCTTTGTTATAGCGCCACCATCTGGCCAACATAGGTGATTTTTAGTGCCTGAGTAGTTGGGGGCCATAGGAACCCACCTGCCAAATTTGGTTGCTCTAGGACTTATGGTTGCTGAGTCTCAGACACTTTTAGCGGAGAAAAATAATAAGAATAATCCTAACAAATAAAATAGGGTTCCACCAGCTTCGCTGCTTGGACCCCTGATAATAATAATCCTAACAAATACAATAGGGTTCTACCAGCTTCGCTGCTTGGACCCCTAATAATAATAATAATAATAATCCGAACAGATACAATAGGGTTCCACCAGCTTCGCTGCTTGGACCCCTAATAATAATAATCCTAACAGATACAATAGGGTTCCACCAGCTTCGCTGCTTGGACCCCTAATGACCAGGTGTGGAGAGCTACTGCAGGACCCAGGATGCATGACATTGCATCCTGGCCTGGAACCGGTCTGCCTCAACCCCTACTCCCTTCAGAATGCCCTGAATGTGTTTAGGGCAGAACATGGGCCCCTAGATGTTAGGCAGAGAGCAGCGTGAGTATTTTCCAAACTAAAGGGCTAAGCAATGTTGATTGTTTCAAAAGATGCTATTAAATATTTGAGTGTTTACAAAAGTTCTAGAAAATCTATTCTACCTGAATCTAAACCTTAAAACATTTTAAAAAATGTAAATGGAAAACAATAATCTCTTTCTTCTACAATGCAGTTTTGAGATACATTGAAATCACATATCGCCTACACTTAATTAAGTATTTTTATTACAGGCGTGCTCGTTACCTAGCGTGTAGGCAGTTTGTCAGCTGGTGCTGGGGCTACTTGGGCAGGAGAATCAGAGTAGTGATACCGTCGTGCGTAGTCCTGCGAATCCACCGCGAGTATCCCGACGAAGAGGATCACTATACTGGCTTCAGACCGCCCTTAGACGACTGAACCGGAACTTCACCCCCTCTAGACCTGACCTGACCTCTTATGGAGATCATATGTAAATAAATATTTTCAACTCTAGATGCTGGGATCTTAACTGACTCAAGGGAAGTGGACTTTGACATCCTAACTCACACATGCAACCTCTACGCAAAACCTGTAGCTGGCTGCAGCTCATCACAAATTACATGCTTTAAAAAAATTTTTTGTTATAAGGCAATCACAAAATTAACTTTCCAGGCACTTTAACCTGCACAGCATCCCAACAAAAGGGAAATGCACATTCTTGGGTGCGAACCTCAGAATGACAGAATGGAGCGCCTCCAGTGCTGACGTCTGGTGCTGTGGTCTCAGTTTCTCCACATCTTTCAGGATCCTCTTGTTCAACAGGGCCTTTTCTACTTTGTAGACAGTTGCATTACCTTAAATAGAATTGGAAAATGTAATATCCATACAGTATAATATGCCTATGAGTAACATATCCCTATTACAAAGTACAATTCATGCAAGTGCAGTACTTACCAGGCTGGAACCACTTGTTTCCATGTGTTTCTGAAAGATCAGGGTGAACACACTTCGGAAACAAGTGATCTTCGTGGGTGTGGATATTGTGCATGTGGTTTATAAGGGAACTCCACTTGGCCACTGTTTCCTTTCCAGATGCAGCTGTTGTTGCGGACCAGTACATGTGGTTCCTTATACTGCATTGCCACTTCTTCACCTTTTTACACTGTTTGGCAATATCCTCCAACTTTCGTGACACACCTGTTAATATGAGCAGAAAAATAGCAAATCATAGGGTACATTCTGACATCTGCATGGCATACATAAGGTTTAATGCTACATTAGGGCGGTAAAAATCTACATTTTCGACTTGGAAATAGAATGCAAAAGCTTGACCAAGCTGTAATTACAAGTGGGATACTCAATGAAAATATATATATTTTTTAAAGAGATAATTGGTCATACTTTTTGCCACGTGCCAAACGTCATAGTAGTGAATCACTGCAGGCTTCTCTTCTCTGACGTATTTCTGGATTTGAGGGTGTCTGTCTGTGACGAGGCATCCTACAGTCAGACCAGACTCCTCAAGAAACTGCAGGCTTCTGTCTAAATGACAGATCTCCGTGCTAAGTTGGAGCATAAACCAAAGTTTTTTCAAAATCAGACTAGTGGTGTCTGAGATATTGCACATGACTAACAAACAAACAATAAATTTAACTAACGGAGACAGGTCCATTGTCCACCTCTGATTTTATTCAGACATACCTGGACCATCTGAATGTCTACAATGACATTGCTGTCATCATGGGGTAGCATCCATACTTCGCTGAATGCCCTGGAGAGTCTACCCTCATGTCCCCAGCAAATGAAACCTTCTCCTTCTGCCTCAGTGACTGCAGCAGCTCCTCCTGGTCTGTCTTCCATTTGTAGAAAATGGTTGGCTGCAGGTATGTGTGGGCATGGACACGGAAGGTGGCACTGCTGATCGTCACTCGCACTCGCATTGTGTTCGCATTGTGTTCAGTACCTAGTATATAGAAATTATGGGTGAACGCAGGGTATCAGATATGCGATTAAATTGAACATATATTCTAAGATATCACAAAAGACAACTTAGAAATAAGTTTTTTTTGAATGGATGTGTCCATGAGTTGATACCGTTCTATTACCAAACAAGAATCAAATTCCATTTGTGGTTGCATTTTGAGGCCAAATTTAGTCATATCTGCCAAAGGCACAATGATATTAAACAATGTAACAACATTCTTTATCCCTGTGTTATATCAGGGAATATTTCTGTATGATCTTCATTCCAATATGTTCAGATCGGTTCTACGGTATCCGTATCCTGATACTAAACATACTCTGTGGGTTATTAGATTACCTTATGTGTTTGAATGAATGATGATCCTGAGAAGAGGATGGCTGCAGACAGCTGCAGATTGCCAGCAGGGGTGCTTTCAAGAAGCAGCTGGCTCATCCACTTTCTGTTGTAGAGGCAGTGTAGGCAACTCTGGACAACAGACACAGGATTTCTGCCAGTATATTGCAAGCCCGGTGGCCCGCCGGGCCTAAGTGGACCCCCTGCCAGGCCTAAGCATCGGGGAAGCCACCATTTCTTATTTAGTAGGCTAACTAACGTCGTTACAAACTGCGTTATCACTTCATCCCGTCGGTAAGTACATTCTTTTTATATTAACTTAAGCAGTGTGTAGGTAACGTTAAACTAATAGCATGAACGTAACGTTAGAATCGCCATAGAAATAACGACTTCACTTGTTTATTAATAACGTTAGCTTGATGGCATTGATGTGCACGACAACATGGTCATTTAGCTAACTTAGCTAGCTAGCCAAACAGTCAGTAACACAGATACATAGATATTTTGTTGTTGTTGAAATGTGCCCAGCATTCCAAGGCTGTACATTGTTGTAAGATTCAGTAGCCAATCAGTTGGCAGTGTTGTGCATACCCCGCTCTTACAGCTCGTTTCCAGCCCAAACCACTGCAAAGAGAGCAAACCTTTTTTTTTGTCAGTGACATTTCCTTCTGACATCTACGACGGCAATCGCAACCACAACATTTATTTTGCCCTTTTGTATAGCTATTTCCATGGATAAAATCACATTTATTATTATTATTTATTGGTAAAAACATTTACTTCATATCCAGGGAGATAGCTAACTACTTGCACGTTACATGACATGTGTAGCAATTTAGTAATATGATCGCATTTCGGGCTAGAAAATAACCAGAAAAATTGCTGAGTTGTCTTAGAATCTTTATCGCAACAGAATGTATAAAGGCTGGCTTCCCGGATCAAATTTGTTGTGACAGCTGCCATCCAAAACAAACACATGAGAGAGGCTGCCTGTGTGCGTGCCTCCCCCAAGGCGTTACGTCATTGTTTTGCAATGGGCAGCTGTGATAAAAACATGCTGGCTTCGATAAGCGATATCGATAAACTCAGAGGCATACGATTCCAATGAATAGGACAACTTGGAACCAGTTCTCAATTCCCATTCCTATTTAAATGTGCCCAGCATTCCAAGGCTTGTTGTAAGATTCAGTAGCCAATCAGGACTTTTTTCAAGTTATTTGTAGAGTGCAAAAACTTTGATATTATTTATTTTAATTTAATTTAATTTAATTTAATTTAATATAATTTCTTTTGTTGTTGAAAACACAGCATTCCAAGACTGTACATTGTTGTCAGATTCTTTGTAAGCTGTGAATATGCTATGCTGTAAATAGTTGTTGATTTTAAAAAAATGTGTGTTGAATAAATGACTTATTTATAACAACATTCACATTACGTAGTCATATTTTCAAATCTCCAGTCAGCTTTTAGCACTGACTTAATGTAGGGCCCTATGGAATCTGTGTTATAGCTTTTTTTAATTCTCAATTCCGCGATTCCGTCCGTGATTCTGTTTTCACAGAAACTATAGGGCCTTACCTTAACCTGCCATCAGTCTGTCGCTGGCCCGTGCCGGGCCCCAGTCAAAAAAGACACTTGGCCACCGGGCCGCCGGTCCCTGTGGAAAGATACCTGCCACCAGGCCTTTTCTGGGGGAAACCCTGAGACAAGAAGGTCCCCCACACAATCTTCTGGACCTGGCACCTCATGCGGCATATCGGGCACATATGTGCAAATATGTCAAATATGTCACCACCCAATGTCAAGTAGCCCTATCTTGATTTTTTTTTTTTAAACTGACAATAGAATTGTGGACTTGGTCACGACAGAGTCTCCAGGATTGTAGGTAGAGTCGTCATCTTCTGGGACTTCGATGGAATCATCACAATTCTACACGGGGCCGTTTGGAGGAGGGGAGTCTGCTGTGCCATGCTTTTCTGGTGTTGAGGTCAGGATGGGTAGGACCAGGGGAGAAATCGCATTGCTCCCAACACCAATGCTTACAGTGGCAACATTGACCTGTGTAGCTGTAAATCAAACAGTTTATTTAGTATGTAGACATACAAGTACATTTTAAAAGACTACTAGCCAAATGTAGTTGTCTTGTGTCTATTCCAAAAACAAAAAATCACCTTCAAATTTTGTTTTTAAAAACTAACATACAGTACATTCAGTCCTAAAAATCTAGTTTACAAAGTGCTAATCACACACCTTGACTTTTGACACGGTCGTGCTGCAGAGTGTGAGTTCCAAGCTGTGTGGAAACAGTTCTCCTTTTTGGGGGATCAGTCTGGCAACCCACCTCGCGAGTGAACGTGGGTAGCTTCTGGGAAACCGAACAAAAAGCTAAGGTTATTACACATAATAATGGATTAACTAGCTAGCTTCATCTATCTGTCTGCTTTGCATGTTCGAGGCTAGTCCTATCCTATGTGGACATCTCCTGTCTATACATACTTATGACCACAGAGTAATTATTTTGATCATTGCTTTACAGTAGAAAACAAAAGAAATAAATAGTACTGGTGAGAAAGCGTCATCAGAATGCCATATTTTCAGACAGAAAGAACACTTGTGAACACACTTATTACTGAACCTTTATTACCTGGAGGCCTTGCCTCCTTAACAGTATTTGTAACGTTATCAGCTTACCTGTTGAATATCTGAAGCTGGGTTCAACAAGGCAGGAACAGCTCCTGGTGTCAGAAGCAATTTCGAAGCAAACCCAGCATTGTACTTGGCTTGATTCTCGATACAGTCGGACGATAAATGAGCAGTGCAGAGACGCAGGTGTTGGTTGACATTCTCTGGTACTTCACTGGCAAAAATAACGTTGACCCACTCCTGGCGCAAAGCTGTGTCCCGTGGAAGGGTGTGCATGGACACATTAGCTGCAGTGCCACTGCACAGGTGAAATAAACTTTGCTCATAATGAGAGGGAGACAGAAAGAGCAAGAGACTAAGGCAAGAGACTAAGGGAGAGAGAGTGAGGGCGAGAGAGAGACAGCGATGGAGAGAGACTAAGTTAGAGCGAAAGACAGAGACGCAGAGAGAATGGCTCTTAAAAGTGCCTTTGTGTTGGGCTCTATAAAGTGCCTTTGGGTTTTGAGTGTGTGAATGTGTGAGTGAGCGAGTGAATGAATGAATGAGTGAGTGATGGACGGATTGATAAAGAGTGTGACAGCTAAGTATGAGTATTGGACATGTGTATTGACCTGCAAAAAAGAATATATAAATATATTAGTAAAAGCATAGCTCTTTTTTCGTCAATCTAGAAAATACACCACTCTAACACATAAATGACATAACATTACTGGTAACTTTATCTATCTAGTACTAACTTAGCTAACATTGTCAAAACATTTTTCCCTACCTTCGATACAAGCAATATCGGAAGCGCACTTTTCACTCCTACAAACAAATTAAGCGAGAGTGACGAAAGTTTTTTTTTTTTAATGCATAGTATGTTTGATATAGCGTATAACGTTTTTTCCAACGGTGGTATAAGTTACCTTTAGTGTTATTAAATGAAACGAGAGCCAGGTATAGTCCCAAAGTTTTCAAAGTCAGACTGGTAGCGTTTTTCCCCCAAAGATAGTATTTCACGATATAATAATTATCCTAGAATAAATTTTAGGATAGTGCTTCCGATATTGCTTGTGTCGAAAGTGCTGCGACGGAAACAGCAGTAGATTTACCTACTGGCCACATCTGTCCAAAATGTAAACAAGTCAGGCAGTTTTCACGATCGGGAAAAAATTTATGACATCGTTACGGCACAGGTAAAATGGGTTTTGAGCGGGAGAGAAAATGCAGGAGGGCAGGACACTGACTTCTGTCAAGCTAGTCTAGCTTGCTGGATTAAGTTAATTATCCAAACAGCTAGTGTTAGCTTTTTAAAATTGTTGGTCATTTTAGCTAGCTAACTAGTTAATGTTAGTGCTATTTAAACTAAAAATTAATCGAGTTGTTAAAAATAAAGTGAGCTATTGAGAGCAAGCTAGCTAACCTAATTCTACATTATATATCTAGCTAGCTGAGTTAGCTAGCTAGATATATAATGTGGATAAAGACAGTTAGCTAACATTATCCAAACAGCCAGCTTTTTAAAAATCGTTGGTAATTTTTGCTATGTCGTTAGTTTATCTAGATAGCTAGCGTTTGATAAACGAACAATAAATCCGGTAAGGTCAACTATGCCAGTAAGTTAGTTTGCTTGCTAGCTAAGGTTAGCTAACTCATCAGGCATGGAGATCATGATAAAAACCTTCCAATTTGTATGACAACTACAAATATACTTATAAAACGTATGTAACTATATATTACAATGATAATATAAATGGGTTGTTATACGTTATCATTGGTGAGACAGTAATCAATCGTGCTCGTGCTAGATGGTGGAATGGAGCAAAAACAGCAGGACGGTGTGTCCTGTCAGATTTCTTTACGGGTGTGGAAAGGCGAGTGGTTACTGTACTTGTGACACACCAAGTTGACAACAGTTGAAAATAGGACGATAAATTTAAAGTGCATATTTCTCCTAAAATACAGAAAGGACATATTTAATACTTTACTCATCGTGTTTCTTCAATGTCTCTTGTGCAAATAGCACATAAAACCGAGAAAGTGTGAAAACCACCATGTTATACCTTTAAAAAATAAATAAAACACCCATTCGTAAAACTAAAATGCTTTATACCACACTGCACACATGATCTTGGGGAAGCCTAGATAATGAGCACTACACTACATACCTGATTATCTATATCTCTCTAAGCGATAGAGGACCTAATGTAACACTCATCAACATTTTCTTTGATGACAGACAGATTTACGCAATTATTATCATAGTTCTGTGTTCCTGTCTGTGTTTTCCTTGTTGGGCCGCCAGATGGCGACACTTCTGTTCTGTGTCCCGCTCCCCCTGTTTAATTGTATGATTGTTTCCAATTGTCCAATCATTGTTTTCTGGCTGTCTCGTTTTCCCTTCCCCTTCCGTGGCCTGATTGTTCATGGTGCCCTCCTGTGTCTCGTCAGTGTCTGTCTATTTAAGTTCCCGTCTCCTGGACTCAGGTGCTGGATCCTTGTTGGTTTGTTGCTCGTTGTTAGTTAGTTTGTTCGGTTGTGTTTCTGATCCTGTTCCTGCCCTGTGTGTTCTTGCCCTGCCCTGTTCTGTTTCTACGTGCTCTACGGATTTTTGGATTTTCTTTGTTTGATGTTTCTGAAGTTTTCCTTTATTTTGAAGAGTTGCCCTGCGAGGCCTTTTGTTCCCTTTGTTCCCCTTTTGTTCCCTTTTTCCAAAGTAAAGTCTTTTGTTCTTACCTTTTTTGGAGTTTGAGTTTTTCCCCCTCCGCATTTGGGTCCTAATCCTCCACCACACCGTGACATGGCTTCCTTTGGTAAGCTGCTGATGGTTTCCTGAACGTTACTGGCCCACTGTCGGATTTCAAAGCCACCTGAAGTTAAGAGGGTCCTCAGCTTCTCTACTAATTGCCTTGCCTCTTCTGTCGATGGAAGGCTCTGAAGTCAGTTGTCAACATAGAAGCATCTCTCCACTGAGACCCGCACATCCTCACCTGGGTGACTGTGGTCAAAGGCATGTTTTTGAAGGGCAAAGGTAGCACAGCAGGGGTGGTGCCAAAAGGGAGGACCTGCCATTCATACACCTCAGGTGGGTCAAATGTGCTCATGTCCCACCAGAGGAAACGCAAAAGAGGTCTGTCCGTTGGAAGCAGCCGGACCTGGTCAAACATGCCCTTGATGTCTTCGCTGATTGCAACAGCATGCTCCCGGAATCGGAGCAGAACTCCAAGAAGGGAAGGGCCTAAGGTGGGTCCTGGGAGAAGTAGTTCATTCAGGTTCCTCCCTCAGAACTGAAAGGAGCAATTGAAGACGACACATTTCTTCCCATTATGCTCCACCATGTGGTGCGGAATGTACCACGATTCCTGGCCATTGTACACCTGTTCAGGGGTTAGTTTCACAGCATATCCGGCATTCTCCAATTTCTTAATTTCTGCCCCGTAGGCGGCAGCTCTTTCTGAGTTCTTTGCCAGTCATCGCTCAGTGCTGCAGAGGCTAGACATAATTACCTCTTTGGGGGCTGCAAGGCGTGGCATGTCCTTGACTCTCAGCAGAGGTGTGGCATAACGTTCCACGCCATTAACGACCACTCGTATGGTTTCGTCCTCCAGCTGTCGGACCGCTTCCTGGTCCTGGCGTGACCGGGTGACCAGCTTTTCACTCCGTGTAGGAAGGGTGTCCATCTTCCAGAGCTTCTCCACACTCCGGAATAGGTCCTCAGCAGGAGAACTGAAAGTGAGCAGACACTGTGGTGGGAGCTGTTCCTGTACAAACTTTGCTGGGCCTGGTAGTGTCCGTCCCAATTTAGTCTTTATGGCAGCGGGGCCCCCGGTGGGCCTAGCCGCACTGGCTCAATGGGTGTAAGCAGGTGAGGGTAGTCTGCTCCAATGAGCAATAAGGGGCATACCCTGTCCATGGGCGTCATCGGCAGTCCACAGAGATGTTGGTACTTTCCTTGGAGTGTTTCCAAGGGGTACGAGTGCTCTGCCAGGCCTAGGTTCCCTGCTGTGAAGGCTCCTCGGACAGTGAAGCTCTTTGTTGGCTGACTCGCTGGGGAAATCTGGTCACACCTCCAGCAGCGCTTGTTTGTCTTGATCCAGCTGATCACCTACTCCTTAGTCAACTGCTTGAAGTTGGAGCATTGACTGAGGAAGTGATCAGAGTCACAGTACGGGCATTGTACTTTAAGCCTCTCTTTAGCCTTCTTAGAGGACACGCTGTCAGGGGTGGGGGTGGAGGTACTGGTCTCTGAGGCCTGCTTAGCTCCATGGAGAACTGTGGTTTTCTGGGGTGCGGACCTCTGCTCCCTTCTCCGCAGAGCTGAAGGATCTGGCTGGGGCCTGCTGCTGACTTGGTCCCCATGGTCCTGGCACCAGGACTCATACTGCAGCCATTCTGCCAAGTCCCACAGTGTGTGTGTGGCGTGGGGCGGTGGTACATCTGCCGCCGGAAATTAGCCTTAACCTCAGCAGGCAGTTTGGTGAGCAGCCAAGCCACATGTGACCCACACATCAGTTCTGTCTTGCCGTCATGACCCAGAGTCTGGAGCATCCCCACGAGTGACTGTATCTGCAGTGCAAACTGCTCAAAGGCCCCTGTATCACCTGGCTGTACACAGGGACCCTTCATGACAGCAGCAATCTTCCTCAGAGCAAGCTGGTGTGGGCGTCCAAACTTCTCTGAGAGCGCTGACATGGTGTCTGAATACGGGTATGCAGAGTGCAGATAAGAATCAGCCACCCACCTGGCCTCCTCCAGCTTCAAGTGCTCCAGCAGGATCTGATACGTGAAGAGCTCAGTGGCATCGTCCGGAAGAAGATTGTCCAAGGCCATCTTCAGAAGCGCAAAGTCACTCGGGTCTTTATGGGTGAAGTCCGGGATGGTCGGTTTCGGCCCACGGTAGGACATCTCTCTGCTTCGCGTCGGTGGTGTGCCTGGGATCTGAGGGTACTCAGCTCGTGGGTGGTGTAACCGTAGTGGGCTACTGTGGTGCATGTGACGTCCCCAAGTCGCCTCTGGGGTGGCCACCGCTTCGGGTTAGAGAATGCCGGACTTGACGGTCCCCGGTGAGCAGACCAGTGCTGTGCTGACCAGTTTGGACTGGGGTGTGTCACCTGATTGTGCTGCACAGGAGAGGGAGACCTCTCCCTCCGTGGTGGAAAGTGCTGTCTAGGAGGGTAGGCCGAGGACTGATGAATTCTCATCTCCTGCAGGTAGCCTCTTACCTCCTCTAGGTGGTCAAACTGATGATCGACCCCTCCTTTTTCTCTCTGTGGTGCCCCGTGCTCCAACAGCAGAGATGGTGGCAGATCAGGCCAATCCACGTCAGCTGCCTCCTCAGGACCCTGTGCAGAGCTATGTCTGCCATCAGGGTGAGATCCACTGCTCTCTGTCCGTGTGAGGCTCAGTGCTGGTGCTGGTGAGGCCCGCGTCAGTGGCCGATAACTGGAAGGGGTTGATGGCGCTGAATACTGCGGGGACTCCACCCTCCGGGCATCTCGCTGTGCTGCTCCAACTTCTGTCATCTGAGCTCTCCCGGTGGCAGGGTAAGGAAATGGAGGTACATCCCTCGGTGCTGTCGCCATCAGATCCTGCACCTTCCCTCGAAGACCTCGGGTAAGCCAAGAAGCTGAGCCGTACAGCCTCTGTGCCTCTTGCAGTTCCTCCATGAACGAATCCCATTCGTCCATATCTGCCTCCCTGTGTGGCCTGCGGGGTGAGACCTGGGTGGACCGGTGCGGGGGTACCTCTATAGACGGTTTCAATGGTAACAACATAAACAAACGTTACTGCGCATGTGCGTTGTTCTGGCCCTAACTTGACTTCCGGCAGACTTCCGCAAACAATCAATAACAACAGAGTCCCTCTAGACTATTTCTGATAACAAGCAAAGTAAATAACAAGTAAATTACGTTAGCTAGCTAGTTAAAACTATGTCTAGCCCGTATTATTTGGGGTTACCAGTCGAAGAAAAGAACCGTTACTTGGCCAAACTGAAATGCGATAATGTTACATTACCAGAAAATCAAGTGACAGATAACTGTTCACAGTATTGCACCTTGCTGAGCATCATACATTCCTTACACAATCCATAACTGTTCTGGGTTACATGCACATTCATTCCTGTATAAAAAGTGCACTCTTTCTATGATGTTGCTTAAAAACGATGATTAGAAGCACAAACTGGGGCTAGTGGGCAGCATGTGTAGCCAATGCAATTACTGTAGGTTATTTATTTAACCTAGATGTTTTATGGGAAAACATTGTGGCTCTTATAGTTTGGGTCATCTTGCTAGGTTACCACAACAAAAATGATCAGGCAATGTAACGCTGTCAAGTCATTGGAAACAGGTATCATAACGTTAGTAAAAAACGTAGCTAAAGCGTATGAACTACTAGCATTGAGCTAACGTTACTGTGCATAATTTATAAAATGGTAGCTAGGTTTAGCTAGCTAGCTAGTTGGCTAGCTAACTAGAATGAATTAATTAAGCTACAATCAATTTAGTTAGCTAATTCATAACTATTTCAGGCGTGTTACTGGTCAGCTTAGTTATCGCTTATTATGAGTTTGTTACCTGAAACAAAGTGCTAGAGTGAGAGCACCTATTCGACCACCTTCGTTCGACAGACAGGAAAGCGTAAACTGATTCGCAACTATATATGAAATAGGCGAAATATCGGTAACAACCTGTACCTAGTTATGTAGGAAAAATATCCTTGTTATCCTCCTGTGGTTATTTTTTCAGTACTTTCACGTTTTTTTGTGTGCCAGCAAATAAGTCAGACGTGGTCCAGCGCTAGCATTTGGTTGCTAAGGGGACGTGTATCGACCACCCCATATAAATGAATGGAAATTTGCTAGTATCCTGTCTTGCATATTGGAGGTTAATATGAGAAAGGGTGGTCTCTCATCAGCACGTCTAGGAATCCGTACATATTCACTGTTGTAACCTAAGTCGCAGGACGCAAAATAGCCGTTAGGAAAGCAGTTTGAAATTATGAAGCAAAGTCTGCGCCATTGACTTTAATGGGTCGCGATGACATAATTCATTGTCTTAAGTTGATATAGTAAATAAGGCTGTATTACATTACATTACATTACATTACAGGCATTTAGCAGACGCTCTTATCCAGAGCGACTTACACAACTTTTTTTTTTTTTTTTTTTTTTTTTTTTTTTTACATAGCACTTTACATTGTATCCATTTATACAGCTGGATATATACTGAAGCAATGCAGGTTAAGTACCTTGCTCAAGGGTACAACGGCAGTGTCCTTACTCGGGAATCGAACCTGCGACCTTTCGGTTACAAGCGCAGTTCCTTACCCACTGTGCCACACTCCGTCCTCCGTTAGTATTACTAAATGTGTATGTATGAAGTTGATTTTTTAAAATACAGTTTATTATGTGTATTTTTACAGGACTTACATTTTAATAGGTAACGATGTCCAGTTATTTCTCAAAAATACGAAGTAACAACGGGCAAGCACCAGCTATGATAATCGCAGGGATTCATCAATTCGTTTCACAATTTCCTAGTGAGGTTACAAAGTTAAATTATGTATTTTTACTAATTTTCGAAATATAGTTTGTTCCTGAGGTCAGGTTGCACCCCACAGCACAACAACCTGAGCCCAACATCAGTCTGTTCATCAGTTTAACTTTCACTCCATTTGTAATCGGTGCCATATTAGCCAGTAAACACAAACCCAATAATAAACAAACACAGACCGGAAGTTAACTTAGGGCCAAGCCCACAACCTTGGCAACGCGCGTGCCACTGATGAAACCGTCTATACTGCCTTGCCTGCATCTGGGCTCTTCCTCCCATCTTGCTCTGGGTGGTGCTGTGTGAGGCAAGG